>NW_027077834.1:300000-510000 GCF_963930625.1 Muntiacus reevesi | reverse complement strand
ACCGGCTAGAACCGGCTGGAACCGGCTGGAACCGGTTTGAACCGGTTTAAACCGGTTTTAACCTGCTGGAACCGGCTGGAACCGGTTTGAACCGGCTGGAACCGGCTGTAACCGCCTGAAACCGGCTGGAACAGGCTAGAACCGGCTGGAACCGGCTGGAGCTAGTTTGAACCGGCTGGAACCGGCTGGAACCGGCTTGACCCGGCTGGAACCGGCTGGAACTGGTTTGAACCTGCTGTTACCGGCTCTAACCGCCTGAAACCGGCTTGAACAGGCTAGAACCGGCTGGAACCGGTTTGAACCGGCTGGAACCGGCTGGAACCACCTGAAACCGGCGGGAACCGGCTGAAACCGGCTGGAACCGGTTTTTTCCGGCTGGAACTGGCTGGAACCGGCTGGAACCGGCTGGTACCGGCTCGAACCGGCTAGAATCGGCTGGAAGCGAATGGAACCGGCTGTAACCGGCTGGAACAGGCTGGCTCGCTGGCTGGCACTGGCTGGGAGGCTGGGAGGCTGGGAGGCTGGGAGGCTGGGTGGCTGGGAGGTTGGGAAGCTGGGAGGCTGGCTGGGAGGCTGCCTGGGAGGCTGGCTGGCTGGCGGGCTGGCTGGCTGGCTGGCAGGCTGGCTGGCTGGCTGGCTGGCTGGGAGGCTGGGAGGCTGGGAGGCTGGCTGGGAGGCTGGGAGGCTGGCTGGGAGGCTGGGAGAATGGGAGGCTGGCTGAGAAGCTGGGAGTCTGTGAGTCTTGGAGGCTGGGAGGCTGGCTGGGAGGCTGGGAGGCTGGGAGGCTGGGAGGCTGGGAGGCTGGCTGGGAGGCTGGGAGGCTGGCTGGGAGGCTGGGAGAATGGGAGGCTGGCTGGGAGGCTGGGAGGCTAGGTGTCTTGGAGGCTGGAAGGCTGGCTGGGAGGCTGGGAGGCTGGGAGGCTGGGAGGCTGAGAGGCTGGGAGGCTGGGAGGCTGGCTGGGAGGCTGCCTGGGAGGCTGGCTGGCTGGCGGGCTGTCTGGCTGGCTGGCTGGCTGGGAGGCTGGCTGAGAGGATGGCTGGCTGGTTGGCTGGACCGGCTGGACCACCTGGAAGCGGCTGGAAGCGGCTGGAACCGGCTTGACCCGGCTGCAACCGGCTGGAACCGGCTGGAACCGGCTGGAACCGGCTGGAACCGGTTTGAACCGGTTTAAACCGGCTGGAACCGGCTGGAACCGGTTTGAACCGGCTGGGACCGGCTGGAACCTGTTTGAACCGGCTGGAACCGGCTGGAACCGGCTGGAACCGGTTTGAACCGGTTTAAACCGGCTGGAACCGGCTGGAACCGGCTGGAACCGGCTGGAACCGGTTTGAGCCGGTTTAAACCGGCTGGAACCGGCTGGAACCGGTTTGAACCGGCTGGAACCGGCTGGAACTGGCTGGAACCGGTTTGAACCGTTTTAAACAGGCTAGAACCGGCTGGAACCGGCTGGAGCTAGCTTGAACCGGCTGGAACCGGCTGGAACCGGCTAGAACCGGCTGGAACCGGCTGGAACCGGTTTGAACCGGTTTAAACCGGTTTGAACCGGCTGGAACCGGCTGGAACCGGTTTGAACTGGCTGGAACCGGCTGTAACCGCCTGAAACCGGCTGGAACAGGCTAGAACCGGCTGGAACCGGCTGGAGCTAGCTTGAACCGGCTGGTACCGGCTCGAACAGGCTAGAATCGGCTGGAACCGGATGGAACCGGCTGGAACCGGCTGGAACAGGCTGGCTCGCTGGCTGGCACTGCCTGGGAGGCTGGGAGGCTGGGAGGCTGACTGGGAGGCTGCCTGGGAGGCTGGCTGACTGGCGGGCTGGCTGGCTGGCTGGCGGGCTGGCTGGCTGGCTGGGTGGCTGGGAGGCTGGGAGTTTGGGAGGCTGGCTGGGAGGCTGGCTGGGAGGCTGGGAGAATGGGAGGCTGGCTGAGAGGCTGGGAGGCTGTGAGTCTTGGAGGCTGGGAGGCTGGGAGGCTGGGAGGCTGGGAGGCTGGGAGGCTGGCTGGGAGGCTGCCTGGGAGGCTGGCTGGCTGGCGGGCTGGCTGGCTGGCTGGCTGGCTGGGAGGCTGGCTGGGAGGCTGGCTGGCTGGCAGGCTGGCTGGCTGGCTGGCTGGTTGGGAGTCTGGCTGGCTGGCTGGCTGGCTGGCTGGATGACTGCCTGGGAGCCTGGCTGGCTGGCTGGGAGGCTGGCTGAGAGGATGGCTGGCTGGTTGGCTGGACCGGCTGGACCACCTGGAAGCGGCTGGAAGCGGCTGGAAGCGGCTGGATCCGGCTTGACCCGGCTGGAACCGGCTGGAACCGGCTGGAGCTAGCTTGAACCGGCTGTAACCGGCTGGAACCGGTTTGATCCGGCTGGTACCGGCTGTAACCGCCTGAAACCGGCTGGAACAGGCTAGAACCGGCTGGAAGCGGTTTGAACCGGCTGGAACCGGCTGGAACCGGCTGGTACCGGCTCAAACCGGCTAGAATCGTCTGGAACCGGATGGAACCGTCTGGAACCGGCTGGAACAGGCTGGCTCGCTGGCTGGCACTGGCTGGGAGGCTGGGAGGCTGGGAGGCTGGGAGGCTGGGAGGCTGGGAGGCTGGCTGGGAGGCTGCCTGGGAGGCTGGCTGGCTGGCGGGCTGGCTGGCTGGCTGGCTGGCTGGGAGGCTGGCTGGGAGGCTGGCTGGCTGGCAGGCTGGCTGGCTGGCTGGCTGGTTGGGAGTCTGGCTGGCTGGCTGGCTGGCTGGCTGGATGACTGCCTGGGAGCCTGGCTGGCTGGCTGGGAGGCTGGCTGAGAGGATGGCTGGCTGGTTGGCTGGACCGGCTGGACCACCTGGAAGCGGCTGGAAGCGGCTGGAAACGGCTGGAACCGGCTTGACCTGGCTGGAACCGGCTGGAACCGGCTGGAACCGGTTTGAACCGGTTTAAACCGGCTGGAACCGGCTGCAACCGGTTTGAACTGGCTGGAACCGGCTGGAACCGGGTGGAACCGGTTTGAACCGGTTTAAACCGGTTTGAACCGGCTGGAACCGGCTGGAACCGGTTTGAACCGGTTTAAACCGGTTTGAACCGGCTGGAACCGGCTGGAACCGGTTTGAACCGGTTTAAACAGGCTAGAACCGGCTGGAACCGGCTGGAGCTAGCTTGAACCGGCTGGTACCGGCTGGAACCGGCTAGAACCGGCTGGAACCGGTTTGAACCGGTTTAAACCGGCTGGAACCGGCTGGAACCGGCTGGAACCGGTTTGAACCGGTTTAAACCGGCTGGAACCGGTTTGAAGAGGCTGGAACCGGCTGGAACCGGTTTGAACCCATTTAAACCGGTTTGAACCGGCTGGAACCGGCTGGAACCGGTTTGAACCGGCTGCAACCGGCTGGAAACGGCTGGAACCGGCTGGAACCGGTTTTTTCCGGCTGTAACTGGCTGGAACCGCCTGGAACCGGCTGGAACCGGCTCGAACCGGCTAGAATCGGCTGTAACCGGATGGAACCGGCTGGAACCGGCTGGAACAGGCTGGCTCGCTGGCTGGCACTGGCTGGGAGGCTGGGAGGCTGGGAGGCTGGGAGGCTGGGAGGCTGGCTGGGAGGCTGGCTGGGAGGCTGGCTGGCTGGCGGGCTGGCTGGCTGGCTGGAGGGCTGGCTGGCTGGCTGGCTGGCTGGGAGGCTGGGAGGCTGGGAGGCTGGCTGGGAGGCTGGGAGGCTGGCTGGGAGGCTGGGAGAATGGGAGGCTGGGAGGCTGGGAGGCTGGGAGGCTGGCTGGGAGGCTGGGAGGCTGGCTGGAGGCTGGGAGAATGGGAGGCTGGCTGGGAGGCTGGGAGGCTGGGAGTCTTGGAGGCTGGGAGACTGGGAGTCTTGGAGGCTGGGAGGCTGGCTGGGAGGCTGCCTGGGAGGCTGGCTGGCTGGCGGGCTGGCTGGCTGGCTGGCGGGCTGGCTGGCTGGCTGGCTGGGTGGGAGGCTGGGAGGCTAGGAGGCTGGCTGGAGGCTGGCTGGGAGGCAGGGAGAATGGGAGGCTGGCTGAGAGGCTGGGAGGCTGTGAGTCTTGGAGGCTGGGAGGCCGGCTGGGAGGCTGGGAGGCTGGGAGGCTGGAAGGCTGGGAGGCTGGGAGGCTGGCTGGGAGGCTGGCTTGGAGGCTGGGAGAATGGGAGGCTGGCTGGGAGGCTGGGAGGCTGGGAGGCTGGCTGGGAGGCTGGGAGGCTGGGAGGCTGGGAGGCTGGCTGGGAGGCTGGGAAGCTGGCTGGGAGGCTGGGAGAATGGGAGGCTGGCTGGGAGGCTGGGAGGCTGGGAGACTTGGAGGCTGGGAGGCTGGCTGGGAGGCTGGGAGGCTGGGAGGCTGGGAGGCTGGGAGGCTGGGAGGCTGGGAGTCTGGCTGGGAGGCTGCCTGGGATGCTGGCTGGCTGGCGGGCTGGCTGGCTGGCTGGCTGGCTGGGAGGCTGGGTGAGAGGATGGCTCGCTGGTTGGCTGGACCGGCTGGACCACCTGGAAGCGGCTGGAAACAGCTGGAACCGGCTGGAACCGGCTTGACTCGGCTGGAACCGGCTGGAACCGGTTAGACCCGGCTGGAACCGGCAGGAACCGGCTGGAACCGGTTTGAACCGGTTTAAAACGGCTGGAACCGGGTGGAACCGGTTTGAACCGGTTTAAACCGGCTGGAACCGGTTTGAAGAGGCTGGAACCGGCTGGAACCGGTTTGAACCGGTTTAAACCGGTTTGAACCGGCTGGAACCGGCTGGAACCGGTTTGAATCGGTTTAAACCGGCTGGAACCGGCTGGAACCGGTTTGAACCGGCTGCAACCGGCTGGAACCGGCTGGAACCGGCTGGAACCGGTTTTTTCCGGCTGGAACTGGCTGGAACCGCCTGGAACCGGCTGGTACCGGCTCGAACCGGCTAGAATCGGCTGGAACCGGATGGAACCGGCTGGAACCGGCTGGAACAGGCTGGCTCGCTGGCTGGCACTGGCTGGGAGGCTGGGAGGCTGGGAGGCTGGGAGGCTGGGAGGCTGGGAGGCTGGGAGGCTGGCTGGGAGGCTGGCTGGGAGGCTGGCTGGCTGGCGGGCTGGCTGGCTGGCTGGCGGGCTGGCTGGCTGGCTGGCTGGCTGGGAGGCTGGGAGGCTGGGAGGCTGGCTGGGAGGCTGGGAGGCTGGCTGGGAGGCTGGGAGAATTGGAGGCTGGCTGAGAGGCTGGGAGGCTGTGAGTCTTGGAGGCTGGGAGGCTGGCTGGGAGGCTGGGAGGCTGGGAGGCTGGGAGGCTGGGAGGCTGGGAGGCTGGCTGGGAGGCTGGGAGGCTGGCTGGAGGCTGGGAGAATGGGAGGCTGGCTGGGAGGCTGGGAGGCTGGGAGTCTTGGAGGCTGGGAGGTTGGGAGTCTTGGAGGCTGGGAGGCTGGCTGGCGGGCTGCCTGGGATGCTGGCTGGCTGGCGGGCTGGCTGACTGGCTGGCGGGCTGGCTGGCTGGCTGGCTGGCTGGGAGGCTGGGAGGCTGGGAGGCTGGCTGGGAGGCAGGGAGAATGGGAGGCTGGCTGAGAGGCTGGGAGGCTGTGAGTCTTGGAGGCTGGGAGGCTGGCTGGGAGGCTGTGAGGCTGGGAGGCTGGGAGGCTGGGAGGCTGGGAGGCTGGCTGGGAGGCTGGGAGGCTGTGAGTCTTGGAGGCTGGGAGGCTGGCTGGGAGGCTGGGAGGCTGGGAGGCTGGGAGGCTGGGAGGCTGGCTGGGAGGCTGGGAGGCTGGCTGGGAGGCTGGGAGAATGGGAGGCTGGCTGGGAGGCTGGGAGGCTAGGAGTCTTGGAGGCTGGGAGGCTGGCTGGGAGGCTGGAAGGCTGGGAGGCTGGGAGGCTGGCTGGGAGGCTGCCTGGGAGGCTGGCTGGCTGGCGGGCTGGCTGGCTGGCTGGCTGGCTGGGAGGCTGGCTGAGAGGATGGCTGGCTGGTTGGCTGGACCGGCTGGACCACCTGGAAGCGGCTGGAACCGGCTGGAACCGGCTAGAACCGGCTTGAACCGGCTGGAACCGGCTGGAACCGGTTTGAACCGGCTGGAACCGGCTGGAACCGGCTGGAACCGGTTTGAACCGGCTGGAACCGGCTGGAACCGGCTGGAACCGTTTTGAACCGGTTTAAACCGGCTGGAACTGGCTGGAACCGGCTGGAACCGGTTTGAACCGGTTTAAACAGGTTTGAACCGGCTGGATCCGGCTGGAACCGGTTTGAACCGGTTTAAACAGGCTGGAACCGGCTGGAACCGGCTGGAACCGGTTTGAACCGGCTGGAACCGGATGGAACCGGTTTGAACCGGTTTAAACCGCTTTGAACCGGCTGGAACCGGCTGGAACCGGCTGGACCCGGCTGGAACCGGCTGGAACCGGTTTGAACCGGCTGGAACCGGCTGGAACCGGTTTGAACCGGTTTAAACCGGTTTGAACCGGCTGGAACCGGTTTGAACCGGTTGAAACAGGCTGGAACCGGCTGGAACCGGCTGGAACCGGTTTGAACCGGTTTAAACCGGTTTGAACCGGCTGGAACCGGCTGGAACCGGTTTCAAACGGTTTAAACAGGCTGGAACCGGCTGGAACCGGCTGGAACAGGCTGGAACCGGTTTGAACCGGCGGGAACCGGATGGAACCGGTTTGAACCGGTTTAAACCGGTTTGAACCGGCGGGAACCGGCTGGAACCGACTGGAACCGGCTGGAACCGGCTGGAACCGGTTTGAACCGGCTGGAACCGGCTGGAACCGGTTTGAAGCGGCTGGAACCGGTTTGAACCGGTTTAAACCGGTTTGAACCGGCTGGAACCAGCTGGAACCGGTTTGAACCGGTTTAAACCGGTTGGAACCGGCTGGAACCGGTTTGAACCGGCTGGAATCGGCTGGATCCGGCTGGAACCGGTTTTAACCGGTTTAAACCGGCTGGAACCGGCTGGAACCGGTTTGAACCGGCTGGAACAGGCTGGAACCGGCTGGAACCGGTTTGAACCGGTTTAAACCGGCTGGAACCGGCTGGAACCGGTTTGAACCGGTTTAAACCGGCTGGAACCGGTTTGAACCGGCTGGAACCGGCTGGAACCGGCTGGAACCGGTTTGAACCGGTTTAAACCGGCTGGAACTGGCTGGAACCGGCTGGAACCGGTTTGAACCGGTTTAAACCGGCTGGAACCGGCTGGAACCGGTTTGAACCGGCTGGAACCGGCTTGAACCGGTTTGAACCGGTTTAAACCGGCTGGAACCGGCTGGAACCGGTTTGAACCGGCTGGAACCGGCTTGAACCGGTTTGAACCGGTTTAAACCGTTTTGAACCGGCTGGAACCGGCTGGAACCGGTTTGAACCGGTTTAAACCGGTTTGAACCGGCTGGAACCGGCTGGAACCGGCTTCACCCAGCTGGAACCGGCTGGAACCGGTTTGAACCGGCTGGTACCGGCTGTAACCGCCTGAAACCGGGTGGAACAGGCTAGAACCGTCTGGAACCGGTTTGAACCGGCTGGAACCGGCTGGAAACGCCTGAAACCGGCGGGAACCGGCTGGAACCGACTGGAACCGGTTTGAACCGTTTTAAACCGGCTGGAACCGCCTGGAACCGGCTGGAACCGGCTGGAACCGGCTGGAACCGGTTTGAACCGTTTTAAACCGGCTGGAACCGAATGGAACCGGCTGGAACCCACTGTAACAGGCTGGCTCGCTGGCTGGCACTGGCTGGGAGGCTGGGAGGCTGGGAGGCTGGGAGGCTGGCTGGGAGGCTGCCTGGGAGGCTGGCTGGCTGGCAGGCTGGCTGGCTGGCTGGCGGGCTGGCTGGCTGGCTGGCTGGCTGGGAGTCTGGGAGGGTGGGAGGCTGGCTGGGAGGCTGGGAGACTGGCTGGGAGGCTGGGAGAATGGGAGGCTGGATGAGAGGCTGGGAGGCTGTGAGTCTTGGAGGCTGGGAGGCTGGCTGGGAGGCTGGGAGGCTGGGAGGCTGGGAGGCTGGGAGGCTGGGAGTCTGGCTGGGAGGCTGGGAGAATGGGAGGCTGGCTGAGAGGCTGGGAGGCTGTGAGTCTTGGAGGCTGGGAGGCTGGCTGAGAGGATGGCTGGCTGGTTGGCTGGACCGGCTGGACCACCTGGAAGCGGCTGGAACCGGCTGGAACCGGCTGGAACCGGCTTGACCCGGCTGGAACCTGCTGGAACCGGTTTGAACAGGCTGGAACCGGCTGGAACAGGCTGGCTCGCTGGCTGGCACTGGCTGGGAGGTTGGAAGGCTGGGAGGCTGGGAGGCTGGGAGGCTGGGAGGCTGTGAGGCTGGCTGGGAGGCTGCCTGGGAGGCTGGCTGGCTGGCGGGCTGGCTGGCTGGCTGGCGGGCTGGCTGGCTGGCTGGCTGGCAGGGAGGCTGGGAGGCTGGGAAGCTGGCTGGGAGGCTGGGAGGCTGGCTGGGAGGCTGGGAGAATGGGAGGCTGGCTGAGAGGCTGGGAGGCTGTGAGTCTTGGAGGCTGGGAGGCTGGCTGGGAGGCTGGGAGGCTGGGAGGCTTGGAGGCTGGGAGGCTGGGAGGCTGGGAGGCTGGCTGGGAGGCTGGGAGGCTGGCTGGGAGGCTGGGAGAATGGGAGGCTGGCTGGGAGGCTGCCTGGGAGGCTGGCTGGCTGGCGGGCTGGCTGGCTGGCTGGCTGGCTGGGAGGCTGGCTGAGAGGATGGCTGGCTGGTTGGCTGGACCGGCTGGACCACCTGGAAGCGGCTGGAACCGGCTGGAACCGGCTGGAACCGGCTTGACCCGGCTGGAACCGGCTGGAACCGGTTTGAACCGGCTGGAACCGGTTTGAACCGGCTGGAACCGGCTGGAACCGGCTGGAACCGGTTTGAACCGGTTTAAACCGGCTTGAACCGGCTGGAACCGGCTGGAACCGACTGGAACCGGCTGGAACCGGCTGGAACCGGTTTGAACCGGCTGGAACCGGCTGGAACCGACTGGAACCGGCTGGAACCGGCTGGAACCGGTTTGAACCGGATGGAACCGGCTGGAACCGGCTGGAACCGGTTTGAACCGGTTTAAACCGGTTTGAACCGGCTGGAACCGGCTGGAACCGGTTTGAACCGGTTTAAACCGGCTGGAACCGGCTGGAACCGGCTGGAACCGGTTTGAGCCGGTTTAAACCGGTTGGAACCGGCTGGAACCGCCTGGAACCGGTTTGAACCGGTTTAAACAGGCTGGAACCGGCTGCAGCTAGCTTGAACCGGCTGGAACCGGCTGGAACCGGCTTCACCGGCTGGAACCGGCTGGAACCGGTGTGAACCGGCTGGTACCGGCTGTAACCGCCTGAAACCGGGTGGAACAGGCTAGAACCGTCTGGAACCGGTTTGAACCGGCTGGAACCGGCTGGAACCGCCTGAAACCGGCGGGAACCGGCTGGAATCAGCTGGAACCGGTTTTTTCCGGCTGGAACTGGCTGAAACCGGCTGGAACCGGCTGGTACCGGCTCGAACCAGCTAGAATCGGCTGGAACCGAATGGAACCGGCTGGAACCCACTGTAACAGGCTGGCTCGCTGGCTGGCACTGGCTGGGAGGCTGGGAGGCTGGGAGGCTGGGAGGCTGGCTGGGAGGCTGCATGGGAGGCTGGCTGGCTGGCGGGCTGGCCGGCTGGCTGGCGGGCTGGCTGGCTGGCTGGCTGGCTGGGAGGCTGGAAGGCTGAGAGGCTGGGAGGCTGTGAGTCTTGGAGGCTGGGAGGCTGGCTGGGAGGCTGGGAGGCTGGGAGGCTTGGAGGCTGGGAGGCTGGGAGGCTGGGAGGCTGGCTGGGAGGCTGGGAGGCTGGCTGGGAGGCTGGGAGAATGGGAGGCTGGCTGGGAGGCTGGGAGGCTGGCTGGGAGGCTGGGAGAATGGGAGGCTGGCTGGGAGGCTGGGAGGCTAGGAGTCTTTGAGGCTGGGAGGCTGGCTGGGAGGCTGGGAGGCTGGGAGGCTGGGTGGCTGGCTGGGAGGCTGCCTGGGAGGCTGGCTGGCTGGCGGGCTGGCTGGCTGGCTGGCTGGCTGGCTGGGAGGCTGGCTGAGAGGATGGCTGGCTGGTTGGCTGGACCGGCGGGACCACCTGGAAGCGGCTGGAACTGGCTGGAACCGGCTAGAACCGGCTTGACCCGGCTGGAACCGGCTGGAACCGGTTTGAACCGGCTGGAACCGGCTGGAACCGGTTTGAACCGGCTGGAACCGGCTGGAACCGGCTGGAACCGGTTTGAACCGGTTTGAACCGGCTGGAACCGGCTGGAACCGGCTGGAACCGGTTTGAACCGGTTTAAACCGGCTGGAACCGGTTTGAACCGGCTGGAACCGGTTTGAACCGGTTTAAACCGGCTGGAACCGGCTGGAATTGGTTTGAACCGGCTGGAACCGGCTGGAACCGGCTGGAACCGGTTTGAACCGGTTTAAACCGGCTGGAACCGGCTGGAACCGGCTGGAACCGGCTGGAACCGGTTTGAACCGGTTTAAACCGGCTGGAACCGGCTGGAACCGGTTTGAACCGGCTGGAACCGGCTTGAACCGGTTTGAACCGGTTTAAACCGGCTGGAACCGGCTGGAACCGGTTTGAACCGGCTGGAACCGGCTGGAACCGGCTGGAACCGGTTTGAACCGGTTTAAACCGGTTTGAACCGGCTGGAACCGGCTGGAACCGGCTTCACCCGGCTGGAACCGGCTGGAACCGGTTTGAACCGGCTGGTACCGGCTGTAACCGCCTGAAACCGGGTGGAACAGGCTAGAACCGACTGGAACCGGTTTGAACCGGCTGGAACTGGCTGGAACCGCCTGAAACCGGCGGGAACCGGCTGGAATCGGCTGGAACCGGTTTTTTCCGGCTTGAACTGGCTGAAACCGGCTGGAACCGGCTGGTACCGGCTCGAACCGGCTAGAATCGGCAGGAACCGAATGGAACCGGCTGGAACCCACTGTAACAGGCTGGCTCGCTGGCTGGCACTGGCTGGGAGGCTGGGAGGCTGGGAGGCTGGGAGGCTGGCTGGGAGGCTGCCTGGGAGGCTGGCTGGCTGGCGGGCTGGCTGGCTGGCTGGCGGGCTGGCTGTCGGGCTGGCTGGCTGGGAGGCTGGGAAGCTGGGAGGCTGGCTGGGAGGCTGGGAGGCTGGCTGGGAGGCTGGGAGAATGGGAGGCTGGCTGAGAGGCTGGGAGGCTGTGAGTCTTGGAGGCTGGGAGGCTGGCTGGGAGGCTGGGAGGCTGGGAGGCTGGGAGGCTGGGAGGCTGGGAGTCTGGCTGGGAGGCTGCCTGGGAGGCTGGCTGGCTGGCGGGCTGGCTGGCTGGCTGGCTGGCTGGGAGGCTGGCTGAGAGGATGGCTGGCTGGTTGGCTGGACCGGCTGGACCACCTGGAAGCGGCTGGAACCGGCTGGAACCGGCTGGAACCGGCTTGACCCGGCTGGAACCTGCTGGAACCGGTTTGAACAGGCTGGAACCGGCTGGAACAGGCTGGCTCGCTGGCTGGCACTGGCTGGGAGGTTGGAAGGCTGGGAGGCTGGGAGGCTGGGAGGCTGGGAGGCTGTGAGGCTGGCTGGGAGGCTGCCTGGGAGGCTGGCTGGCTGGCGGGCTGGCTGGCTGGCTGGCGGGCTGGCTGGCTGGCTGGCTGGCAGGGAGGCTGGTAGGCTGGGAAGCTGGCTGGGAGGCTGGGAGGCTGGCTGGGAGGCTGGGAGAATGGGAGGCTGGCTGAGAGGCTGGGAGGCTGTGAGTCTTGGAGGCTGGGAGGCTGGCTGGGAGGCTGGGAGGCTGGGAGGCTTGGAGGCTGGGAGGCTGGGAGGCTGGGAGGCTGGCTGGGAGGCTGGGAGGCTGGCTGGGAGGCTGCCTGGGAGGCTGGCTGGCTGGCGGGCTGGCTGGCTGGCTGGCTGGCTGGGAGGCTGGCTGAGAGGATGGCTGGCTGGTTGGCTGCACCGGCTGGACCACCTGGAAGCGGCTGGAACCGGCTGGAACCGGCTGGAACCGGCTTGACCCGGCTGGAACCGGCTGGAACCGGTTTGAACCGGCTGGAACCGGTTTTAACCGGCTGGAACCGGCTGGAACCGGCTGGAACCGGTTTGAACTGGTTGGAACCGGCTGGAACCGGCTGGAACCGGTTTGAACCGGTTTAAACCGGCTGGAACCGGCTGGAACCGGTTTGAACCGGTTTGAACCGGCTGGAACCGGCTGGAACCGGTTTGAACCGGTTTAAACAGGCTGGAACCGGCAGGAACCGGCTGAAACCGGCTGGAACCGGTTTGAACCGGCTGGAACCGGATGGAACCGGTTTGAACCGGTTTAAACCGGTTTGAACCGGCTGGAACCGGCTGGAACCGACTGGAACCGGCTGGAACCGGCTGGAACCGGTTTGAACCGGCTGGAACCGGCTGGAACCGGTTTGAACCGGTTTAAACCGGTTTGAACCGGCTGGAACCGGCTGGAACCGGTTTGAACCGGTTTAAACCGGCTGGAACCGGCTGGAACCGGCTGGAACCGGTTTGAACCGGTTTAAACCGGTTTGAACCGGCTGGAACCGGCTGGAACCGGTTTGAACCGGTTTAAACAGGCTGGAACCGGCTGGAACCGGCTGGAACCGGCTGGAACCGGATTGAACCGGCTGGAACCGGATGGAACCGGTTTGAACCGGTTTAAACCGGTTTGAACCGGCTGGAACCGGCTGGAACCGACTGGAACCGGCTGGAACCGGCTGGAACCGGTTTGAACCGGCTGGAACCGGCTGGAACCGGCTGGAACCGGTTTGAACCGGTTTAAACCGGCTGGAACCGGCTGGAACCGGTTTGAACCGGTTTAAACCGGCTGGAACCGGCTGGAACCGGCTGGAACCGGTTTGAGCCGGTTTAAACCGGTTGGAACCGGCTGGAACCGCCTGGAACCGGTTTGAACCGGTTTAAACAGGCTGGAACCGGCTGGAACCGGCTGGAACCGGCTGGAACCGGCTGGAACCGGTTTGAACCGGCTGGAACCGGCTGGAACCGGTTTGAAGCGGCTGGAACCGGCTGGAACCGGTTTGAACCGGTTTAAACCGGTTTGAACCGGCTGGAACCGGCTGGAACCGGTTTGAACCGGTTTAAACCGGTTGGAACCGGCTGGAACCGGCTGGAACCGGCTGGAACCGGCTGGAACCGGTTTGAACCGTTTTAAACCGGCTGGAACCGCCTGGAACCGGCTGGAACCGGCTGGAACCGGCTGGAACCGGTTTGAACCGTTTTAAACCGGCTGGAACCGAATGGAACCGGCTGGAACCCACTGTAACAGGCTGGCTCGCTGGCTGGCACTGGCTGGGAGGCTGGGAGGCTGGGAGGCTGGGAGGCTGGCTGGGAGGCTGCCTGGGAGGCTGGCTGGCTGGCAGGCTGGCTGGCAGGCTGGCGGGCTGGCTGGCTGGCTGGCTGGCTGGGAGTCTGGGAGGGTGGGAGGCTGGCTGGGAGGCTGGGAGACTGGCTGGGAGGCTGGGAGAATGGGAGTCTGGCTGAGAGGCTGGGAGGCTGTGAGTCTTGGAGGCTGGGAGGCTGGCTGGGAGGCTGGGAGGCTGGGAGGCTGGGAGGCTGGGAGTCTGGCTGGGAGGCTGCCTGGGAGGCTGGCTGGCTGGCGGGCTGGCTGGCTGGCTGGCTGGCTGGGAGGCTGGCTGAGAGGATGGCTGGCTGGTTGGCTGGACCGGCTGGACCACCTGGAAGCGGCTGGAACCGGCTGGAACCGGCTGGAACCGGCTTGACCCGGCTGGAACCTGCTGGAACCGGTTTGAACAGGCTGGAACCGGCTGGAACAGGCTGGCTCGCTGGCTGGCACTGGCTGGGAGGTTGGAAGGCTGGGAGGCTGGGAGGCTGGGAGGCTGTGAGGCTGGCTGGGAGGCTGCCTGGGAGGCTGGCTGGCTGGCGGGCTGGCTGGCTGGCTGGCGGGCTGGCTGGCTGGCTGGCTGGCAGGGAGGCTGGGAGGCTGGGAAGCTGGCTGGGAGGCTGGGAGGCTGGCTGGGAGGCTGGGAGAATGGGAGGCTGGCTGAGAGGCTGGGAGGCTGTGAGTCTTGGAGGCTGGGAGGCTGGCTGGGAGGCTGGGAGGCTGGGAGGCTTGGAGGCTGGGAGGCTGGGAGGCTGGGAGGCTGGCTGGGAGGCTGGGAGGCTGGCTGGGAGGCTGGGAGAATGGGAGGCTGGCTGGGAGGCTGGGAGGCTAGGAGTCTTGGAGGCTGGGAGGCTGGCTGGGAGGCTGGGAGGCTGGGAGGCTGGGAGGCTGGCTGGGAGGCTGCCTGGGAGGCTGGCTGGCTGGCGGGCTGGCTGGCTGGCTGGCTGGCTGGGAGGCTGGCTGAGAGGATGTCTGGCTGGTTGGCTGGACCGGCTGGACCACCTGGAAGCGGCTGGAACCGGCTGGAACCGGCTTGACCCGGCTGGAACCGCCTGGAACCGGTTTGAACCGGCTGGAACCGGTTTGAACCGGCTGGAACCGGCTGGAACCGGCTGGAACCGGTTTGAACTGGTTGGAACCGGCTGGAACCGGCTGGAACCGGTTTGAACCGGTTTAAACCGGCTGGAACCGGCTGGAACCGGCTGGAACCGGTTTGAACCGGTTTGAACCGGCTGGAACCGGTTTGAACCGGTTTAAACAGGCTGGAACCGGCTGAAACCGGCTGGAACCGGTTTGAACCGGCTGGAACCGGATGGAACCGGTTTGAACCGGTTTAAACCGGTTTGAACCGGCTGGAACCGACTGGAACCGGCTGGAACCGGCTGGAACCGGTTTGAACCGGCTGGAACCGGCTGGAACCGGCTGGAACCGGTTTGAACCGGTTTAAACCGGTTGGAACCGGCTGGAACCGGCTGGAACCGGTTTGAACCGGTTTAAACCGGCTGGAACCGGCTGGAACCGGCTGGAACCGGTTTGAACCGGTTTAAACCGGTTTGAACCGGCTGGAACCGGCTGGAACCGGTTTGAACCGGTTTAAACAGGCTGGAACCGGCTGGAACCGGCTGGAACCGGCTGGAACCGGTTTGAACCGGCTGGAACCGGATGGAACCGGTTTGAACCGGTTTAAACCGGTTTGAACCGGCTGGAACCGGCTGGAACCGACTGGAACCGGCTGGAACCGGCTGGAACCGGTTTGAACCGGCTGGAACCGGCTGGAACCGGCTGGAACCGGTTTGAACCGGTTTAAACCGGTTTGAACCGGCTGGAACCGACTGGAACCGGTTTGAACCGGTTTAAACCGGCTGGAACCGGCTGGAACCGGCTGGAACCGGTTTGAGCCGGTTTCAACCGGTTTGAACCGGCTGGAACCGGCTGGAACTGGCTTGACCCGGCTGGAACCTGCTGGAACCGGTTTGAACAGGCTGGAACCGGCTGGAACAGGCTGGCTCGCTGGCTGGCACTGGCTGGGAGGTTGGAAGGCTGGGAGGCTGGGAGGCTGGGAGGCTGGGAGGCTGTGAGGCTGGCTGGGAGGCTGCCTGGGAGGCTGGCTGGCTGGCGGGCTGGCTGGCTGGCTGGCGGGCTGGCTGGCTGGCTGGCTGGCAGGGAGGCTGGGAGGCTGGGAAGCTGGCTGGGAGGCTGGGAGGCTGGCTGGGAGGCTGGGAGAATGGGAGGCTGGCTGAGAGGCTGGGAGGCTGTGAGTCTTGGAGGCTGGGAGGCTGGCTGGGAGGCTGGGAGGCTGGGAGGCTTGGAGGCTGGGAGGCTGGGAGGCTGGGAGGCTGGCTGGGAGGCTGGGAGGCTGGCTGGGAGGCTGGGAGAATGGGAGGCTGGCTGGGAGGCTGGGAGGCTAGGAGTCTTGGAGGCTGGGAGGCTGGCTGGGAGGCTGGGAGGCTGGGAGGCTGGGAGGCTGGCTGGGAGGCTGCCTGGGAGGCTGGCTGGCTGGCGGGCTGGCTGGCTGGCTGGCTGGCTGGGAGGCTGGCTGAGAGGATGGCTGGCTGGTTGGCTGCACCGGCTGGACCACCTGGAAGCGGCTGGAACCGGCTGGAACCGGCTGGAACCGGCTTGACCCGGCTGGAACCGGCTGGAACCGGTTTGAACCGGCTGGAACCGGTTTTAACCGGCTGGAACCGGCTGGAACCGGCTGGAACCGGTTTGAACTGGTTGGAACCGGCTGGAACCGGCTGGAACCGGTTTGAACCGGTTTAAACCGGCTGGAACCGGCTGGAACCGGCTGGAACCGGTTTGAACCGGTATGAACCGGCTGGAACCGGTTTGAACCGGTTTAAACAGGCTGGAACCGGCTGAAACCGGCTGGAACCGGTTTGAACCGGCTGGAACCGGATGGAACCGGTTTGAACCGGTTTAAACCGGTTTGAACCGGCTGGAACCGGCTGGAACCGACTGGAACCGGCTGGAACCGGCTGGAACCGGTTTGAACCGGCTGGAACCGGCTGGAACCGGCTGGAACCGGTTTGAACCGGTTTAAACCGGTTGGAACCGGCTGGAACCGGCTGGAACCGGTTTGAACCGGTTAAACCGGCTGGAACCGGCTGGAACCGGCTGGAACCGGTTTGAACCGGCTGGAACCGGCTGGAACCGGCTGGAACCGGTTGAACCGGTTTAAACCGGTTTGAACCGGCTGGAACCGACTGGAACCGGTTTGAACCGGTTTAAACCGGCTGGAACCGGCTGGAACCGGTTTGAGCCGGTTTCAACCGGTTTGAACCGGCTGGAACCGGCTGGAACTGGCTTGACCCGGCTGGAACCTGCTGGAACCGGTTTGAACAGGCTGGAACCGGCTGGAACAGGCTGGCTCGCTGGCTGGCACTGGCTGGGAGGTTGGAAGGCTGGGAGGCTGGGAGGCTGGGAGGCTGGGAGGCTGTGAGGCTGGCTGGGAGGCTGCCTGGGAGGCTGGCTGGCTGGCGGGCTGGCTGGCTGGCTGGCGGGCTGGCTGGCTGGCTGGCTGGCAGGGAGGCTGGGAGGCTGGGAAGCTGGCTGGGAGGCTGGGAGGCTGGCTGGGAGGCTGGGAGAATGGGAGGCTGGCTGAGAGGCTGGGAGGCTGTGAGTCTTGGAGGCTGGGAGGCTGGCTGGGAGGCTGGGAGGCTGGGAGGCTTGGAGGCTGGGAGGCTGGGAGGCTGGGAGGCTGGCTGGGAGGCTGGGAGGCTGGCTGGGAGGCTGGGAGAATGGGAGGCTGGCTGGGAGGCTGGGAGGCTAGGAGTCTTGGAGGCTGGGAGGCTGGCTGGGAGGCTGGGAGGCTGGGAGGCTGGGAGGCTGGCTGGGAGGCTGCCTGGGAGGCTGGCTGGCTGGCGGGTTGGCTGGCTGGCTGGCTGGCTGGGAGGCTGGCTGAGAGGATGGCTGGCTGGTTGGCTGCACCGGCTGGACCACCTGGAAGCGGCTGGAACCGGCTGGAACCGGCTGGAACCGGCTTGACCCGGCTGGAACCGGCTGGAACCGGTTTGAACCGGTTTAAACCGGTTTGAACCGGCTGGAACCGGCTGGAACCGGTTTGAACCGGTTTAAACAGGCTGGAACCGGCTGGAACCGGCTGGAACCGGTTTGAACCGGTTTGAACCGGCTGGAACCGGCTGGAACCGGTTTGAACCGGTTTAAACCGGTTTGAACCGGCTGGAACCGGCTGGAACCGACTGGAACCGGCTGGAACCGGCTGGAACCGGTTTGAACCGGCTGGAACCGGCTGGAACCGGCTGGAACCGACTGGAACCGGCTGGAACCGGCTGGAACCGGTTTGAACCGGCTGGAACCGGCTGGAACCGGCTGGAACCGGTTTGAACCGGCTGGAACCGGCTGGAACCGGTTTGAACCGGTTTAAACCGGCTGGTACCGGCTGGAACCGGCTGGAACCGGTTTGAACCGGTTTAAACCGGTTTGAACCGGCTGGAACCGGCTGGAACCGGTTTGAACCGGTTTAAACAGGCTGGAACCGGCTGGAACCGGCTGGAACCGGCTGGAACCGGTTTGAACCGGCTGGAACCGGATGGAACCGGTTTGAACCGGTTTAAACCGGTTTGAACCGGCTGGAACCGGCTGGAACCGACTGGAACCGGCTGGAACCGGCTGGAACCGGTTTGAACCGGCTGGAACCGGCTGGAACCGGCTGGAACCGACTGGAACCGGCTGGAACCGGCTGGAACCGGTTTGAACCGGCTGGAACCGGCTGGAACCGGCTGGAACCGACTGGAACCGGCTGGAACCGGCTGGAACCGGTTTGAACCGGCTGGAACCGGCTGGAACCGGCTGGAACCGGTTTGAACCGGTTTAAACCGGTTTGAACCGGCTGGAACCGGCTGGAACCGGTTTGAACCGGTTTAAACCGGTTGGAACCGGCTGGAACCGGTTTGAACCGGCTGGAACCGGCTGGATCCGGCTGGAACCGGTTTGAACCGTTTTAAACCGGCTGGAACCGAATGGAACCGGCTGGAACCGGCTGGAACCGGCTGGAACCGGTTTGAACCGTTTTAAACCGGCTGGAACCGAATGGAACCGGCTGGAACCCACTGTAACAGGCTGGCTCGCTGGCTGGCACTGGCTGGGAGGCTGGGAGGCTGGGAGGCTGGGAGGCTGGCTGGGAGGCTACCAGGGAGGCTGGCTGGCTGGCAGGCTGGCTGGCTGGCTGGCGGGCTGGCTGGCTGGCTGGCTGGCTGGGAGTCTGGGAGGGTGGGAGGCTGGCTGGGAGGCTGGGAGACTGGCTGGGAGGCTGGGAGAATGGGAGGCTGGCTGAGAGGCTGGGAGGCTGTGAGTATTGGAGGCTGGGAGGCTGGCTGGGAGGCTGGGAGGCTGGGAGGCTGGGAGGCTGGGAGGCTGGGAGTCTGGCTGGGAGGCTGCCTGGGAGGCTGGCTGGCTGGCGGGCTGGCTGGCTGGCTGGCTGGCTGGGAGGCTGGCTGAGAGGATGGCTGGCTGGTTGGCTGGACCGGCTGGACCACCTGGAAGCGGCTGGAACCGGCTGGAACCGGCTGGAACCTGCTTGACCCGGCTGGAACCTGCTGGAACCAGTTTGAACAGGCTGGAACCGGCTAGAACAGGCTGGCTCGCTGGCTGGCACTGGCTGGGAGGTTGGAAGGCTGGGAGGCTGGGAGGCTGGGAGGCTGGGAGGCTGTGAGGCTGGCTGGGAGGCTGCCTGGGAGGCTGGCTGGCGGGCGGGCTGGCTGGCTGGCTGGCGGGCTGGCTGGCTGGCTGGCTGGCAGGGAGGCTGGGAGGCTGGGAGGCTGGCTGGGAGGCTGGGAGGCTGGCTGGGAGGCTGGGAGAATGGGAGGCTGGATGAGAGGCTGGGAGGCTGTGAGTCTTGGAGGCTGGGAGGCTGGCTGGGAGGCTGGGAGGCTGGGAGGCTTGGAGGCTGGGAGGCTGGGAGGCTGGGAGGCTGGCTGGGAGGCTGGGAGAATGGGAGGCTGCCTGGGAGGCTGGCCGGCTGGCGGGCTGGCTGGCTGGCTGGCTGGCTGGGAGGCTGGCTGAGAGGATGGCTGGCTGGTTGGCTGGACCGGCTGGACCACCTGGAAGCGGCTGGAAGCGGCTGGAACCGGGTGGAACCGGCTTGACCCGGCTGGAACCGGCTGGAACCGGTTTGAACCGGCTGGAACCGGCTGGAACCGGCTGGAACCGGTTTGAACCGGTTTAAACCGGCTGGAACCGGCTGGAACCTGCTGGAACCGGTTTGAACCGGTTTAAACCGGCTGGAACCGCCTGGAACCGGCTGGAACCGGCTGAAACCGGTTTGAACCGGCTGGAACCGGCTGGAACCGGCTGGATCCGGCTGGAACCGGTTTGAACCGGTTTAAACCGGCTGGAACCGGCTGGAACCGGTTTGAACCGGCTGGAACCGGCTGGAACCGGCTGGAACCGGTTTGAACCGGTTTAAACCGGCTGGAACCGGCTGGAACCGGTTTGAACCGGTTTAAACCGGCTGGAACCGGCTGGAACCGGTTTGAACCGGCTGGAACCGGCTGGAACCGGCTGGAACCGGCTGGAACCGGTTTGAACCGCTTTAAACCGGCTGGAACCGGCTGGAACCGGCTGGAACCGGCTGGAACCGGTTTGAACCGGTTTAAACCGGCTGGAACCGGCTGGAACCGGTTTGAACCGGCTGGAACCGGCTTGAACCGGTTTGAACCGGTTTAAACCGTTTTGAACCAGCTGGAACCGGCTGGAACCGGATGGAACCGGTTTGAACCGGTTTAAACCGGTTTGAACCGGCTGGAACAGGCTGGAACCGACTGGAACCGGCTGGAACCGGCTGGAACCGGTTTGAACCGGCTGGAACCGGCTGGAACCGGTTTGAACCGGCTGGAACCGGCTGGAACCGGCTGGAACCGGCTGGAACCGGTTTGAACCGCTTTAAACCGGCTGGAACCGGCTGGAACCGGCTGGAACTGGCTGGAACCGGTTTGAACTGGTTTAAACCGGCTGGAACCGGCTGGAACCGGTTTGAACCGGTTTAAACCGGTTTGAACCGGCTGGAACCGGCTGGAACGGGCTGGAACCGGTTAGAACCGGTTTAAACCGGTTTCAACCGGCTGGAACCGGCTGCAACCGGCTGGAACCGGTTTGAAACGGCTGGAACCGACTGTAACCGCCTGAAACCGGCTGGAACAGGCTAGAACCGGCTGGAACCGGCTGCAGCTAGCTTGAACCAGCTGGAACCGGCTGGAACCGGCTTCACCCGGCTGGAACCGTCTGGAACCGGTGTGAACCGGCTGGTACCGGCTGTAACCGCCTGAAACCGGGTGGAACAGGCTAGAACCGTCTGGAACCGGTTTGAACCGGCTGGAACCGGCTGGAACCGCCTGAAACCGGCGGGAACCGGCTGGAATCAGCTGGAACCGGTTTTTTCCGGCTGGAACTGGCTGAAACCGGCTGGAACCGGCTGGTACCGGCTCGAACCAGCTAGAATCGGCTGGAACCGAATGGAACCGGCTGGAACCCACTGTAACAGGCTGGCTCGCTGGCTGGCACTGGCTGGGAGGCTGGGAGGCTGGGAGGCTGGGAGGCTGGCTGGGAGGCTGCCTGGGAGGCTGGCTGGCTGGCGGGCTGGCCGGCTGGCTGGCGGGCTGGCTGGCTGGCTGGCTGGCTGGGAGGCTGGGAGGCTGGGAGGCTGGCTGGGAGGCTGGGAGACTGGCTGGGAGGCTGGGAGAATGGGAGGCTGGCTGAGTGGCTGGGAGGCTGTGAGTCTTGGAGGCTGGGAGGCTGGCTGGGAGGCTGGGAGGCTGGGAGGCTGGGAGGCTGGGAGTCTGGCTGGGAGGCTGCCTGGGAGGCTGGCTGGCTGGCGGGCTGGCTGGCTGGCTGGCTGGCTGGGAGGCTGGCTGAGAGGATGGCTGGCTGGTTGGCTGGACCGGCTGGACCACCTGGAAGCGGCTGGAACCAGCTGGAACCGGCTGGAACCGGCTTGACCCGGCTGGAACCTGCTGTAACCGGTTTGAACAGGCTGGAACCGGCTGGAACAGGCTGGCTCGCTTGCTGGCACTGGCTGGGAGGTTGGAAGGCTGGGAGGCTGGGAGGCTGGGAGTCTGTGAGGCTGGCTAGGAGGCTGCCTGGGAGGCTGGCTGGCTGGCGGGCTGGCTGGCTGGCTGGCGGGCTGGCTGGCTGGCTGGCTGGCAGGGAGGCTGGGAGGCTGGGAGGCTGGCTGGGAGGCTGGGAGGCTGGCTGGGAGGCTGGGAGAATGGGAGGCTGGCTGAGAGGCTGGGAGGCTGTGAGTCTTGGAGGCTGGGAGGCTGGCTGGGAGGCTGGGAGGCTGGGAGGCTTGGAGGCTGGGAGGCTGGGAGGCTGGGAGGCTGGCTGGGAGGCTGGGAGGCTGGCTGGGAGGCTGGGAGAATGGGAGGCTGGCTGGGAGGCTGGGAGGCTAGGAGTCTTGGAGGCTGGGAGGCTGGCTGGGAGGCTGGGAGGCTGGGAGGCTGGGTGGCTGGCTGGGAGGCTGCCTGGGAGGCTGGCTGGCTGGCGGGCTGGCTGGCTGGCTGGCTGGCTGGCTGGGAGGCTGGCTGAGAGGATGGCTGGCTGGTTGGCTGGACCGGCGGGACCACCTGGAAGCGGCTGGAACTGGCTGGAACCGGTTTGAACCGGTTTAAACCGGCTGGAACCGGCTGGAACCGGCTGGAACCGGCTGGAACCGGTTTGAACCGGTTTAAACCGGCTGGAACCGGCTGGAACCGGTTTGAACCGTCTGGAACCGGCTTGAACCGGTTTGAACCGGTTTAAACCGGCTGGAACCGGCTGGAACCGGTTTGAACCGGCTGGAACCGGCTGGAACCGGCTGGAACCGGTTTGAACCGGTTTAAACCGGTTTGAACCGGCTGGAACCGGCTTCACCCGGCTGGAACCGGCTGGAACCTGTTTGAACCGGCTGGTACCGGCTGTAACCGCCTGAAACCGGGTGGAACAGGCTAGAACCGACTGGAACTGGTTTGAACCGGCTGGAACTGGCTGGAACCGCCTGAAACCGGCGGGAACCGGCTGGAATCGGCTGGAACCGGTTTTTTCCGGCTTGAACTGGCTGAAACCGGCTGGCACCGGCTGGTACCGGCTCGAACCGGCTAGAATCGGCAGGAACCGAATGGAACCGGCTGGAACCCACTGTAACAGGCTGGCTCGCTGGCTGGCACTGGCTGGGAGGCTGGGAGGCTGGGAGGCTGGGAGGCTGGCTGGGAGGCTGCCTGGGAGGCTGGCTGGCTGGCGGGCTGGCTGGCTGGCTGGCGGGCTGGCTGTCGGGCTGGCTGGCTGGGAGGCTGGGAAGCTGGGAGGCTGGCTGGGAGGCTGGGAGGCTGGCTGGGAGGCTGGGAGAATGGGAGGCTGGCTGAGAGGCTGGGAGGCTGTGAGTCTTGGAGGCTGGGAGGCTGGCTGGGAGGCTGTGAGGCTGGGAGGCTGGGAGGCTGGGAGGCGGGGAGTCTGGCTGGGAGGCTGCCTGGGAGGCTGGCTGGCTGGCGGGCTGGCTGGCTGGCTGGCTGGCTGGGAGGCTGGCTGAGAGGATGGCTGGCTGGTTGGCTGGACCGGCTGGACCACCTGGAAGCGGCTGGAACCGGCTGGAACCGGCTTGACCCGGCTGGAACCTGCTGGAACCGGTTTGAACAGGCTGGAACCGGCTGGAACAGGCTGGCTCGCTGGCTGGCACTGGCTGGGAGGTTGGAAGGCTGGGAGGCTGGGAGGCTGGGAGGCTGGGAGGCTGTGAGGCTGGCTGGGAGGCTGCCTGGGAGGCTGGCTGGCTGGCGGGCTGGCTGGCTGGCTGGCGGGCTGGCTGGCTGGCTGGCTGGCAGGGAGGCTGGGAGGCTGGGAAGCTGGCTGGGAGGCTGGGAGGCTGGCTGGGAGGCTGGGAGAATGGGAGGCTGGCTGAGAGGCTGGAAGGCTGTGAGTCTTGGAGGCTGGGAGGCTGGCTGGGAGGCTGGGAGGCTGGGAGGCTTGGAGGCTGGGAGGCTGGGAGGCTGGGAGGCTGGCTGGGAGGCTGGGAGGCTGGCTGGGAGGCTGGGAGAATGGGAGGCTGGCTGGGAGGCTGGGAGGCTAGGAGTCTTGGAAGCTGGGAGGCTGGCTGGGAGGCTGGGAGGCTGGGAGGCTGGGAGGCTGGCTGGGAGGCTGCCTGGGAGGCTGGCTGGCTGGCGGGCTGGCTGGCTGGCTGGCTGGCTGGGAGGCTGGCTGAGAGGATGGCTGGCTGGTTGGCTGGACCGGCTGGACCACCTGGAAGCGGCTGGAACCGGCTGGAACCGGCTTGACCCGGCTGGAACCGCCTGGAACCGGTTTGAACCGGCTGGAACCGGCTGGAACCGGCTGGAACCGGTTTGAACCGGTTTAAACCGGCTGGAACCGGCTGGAACCGGTTTGAACCGGCTGGAACCGGCTGGAACCGGCTGGAACCGGCTGGAACCGGTTTGAACCGTTTTAAACCGGCTGGAACCGCCTGGAACCGGCTGGAACCGGCTGGAACCGGCTGGAACCGGTTTGAACCGTTTTAAACCGGCTGGAACCGAATGGAACCGGCTGGAACCCACTGTAACAGGCTGGCTCGCTGGCTGGCACTGGCTGGGAGGCTGGGAGGCTGGGAGGCTGGGAGGCTGGCTGGGAGGCTGCCTGGGAGGCTGGCTGGCTGGCAGGCTGGCTGGCTGGCTGGCGGGCTGGCTGGCTGGCTGGCTGGCTGGGAGTCTGGGAGGGTGGGAGGCTGGCTGGGAGGCTGGGAGACTGGCTGGGAGGCTGGGAGAATGGGAGTCTGGCTGAGAGGCTGGGAGGCTGTGAGTCTTGGAGGCTGGGAGGCTGGCTGGGAGGCTGGGAGGCTGGGAGGCTGGGAGGCTGGGAGGCTGGGAGTCTGGCTGGGAGGCTGCCTGGGAGGCTGGCTGGCTGGCGGGCTGGCTGGCTGGCTGGCTGGCTGGGAGGCTGGCTGAGAGGATGGCTGGCTGGTTGGCTGGACCGGCTGGACCACCTGGAAGCGGCTGGAACCGGCTGGAACCGGCTGGAACCGGCTTGACCCGGCTGGAACCTGCTGGAACCGGTTTGAACAGGCTGGAACCGGCTGGAACAGGCTGGCTCGCTGGCTGGCACTGGCTGGGAGGTTGGAAGGCTGGGAGGCTGGGAGGCTGGGAGGCTGTGAGGCTGGCTGGGAGGCTGCCTGGGAGGCTGGCTGGCTGGCGGGCTGGCTGGCTGGCTGGCGGGCTGGCTGGCTGGCTGGCTGGCAGGGAGGCTGGGAGGCTGGGAAGCTGGCTGGGAGGCTGGGAGGCTGGCTGGGAGGCTGGGAGAATGGGAGGCTGGCTGAGAGGCTGGGAGGCTGTGAGTCTTCGAGGCTGGGAGGCTGGCTGGGAGGCTGGGAGGCTGGGAGGCTTGGAGGCTGGGAGGCTGGGAGGCTGGGAGGCTGGCTGGGAGGCTGGGAGGCTGGCTGGGAGGCTGGGAGAATGGGAGACTGGCTGGGAGGCTGGGAGGCTAGGAGTCTTGGAGGCTGGGAGGCTGGCTGGGAGGCTGGGAGGCTGGGAGGCTGGGAGGCTGGCTGGGAGGCTGCCTGGGAGGCTGGCTGGCTGGCGGGCTGGCTGGCTGGCTGGCTGGCTGGGAGGCTGGCTGAGAGGATGGCTGGCTGGTTGGCTGGACCGGCTGGACCACCTGGAAGCGGCTGGAACCGGCTGGAACCGGCTTGACCCGGCTGGAACCGCCTGGAACCGGTTTGAACCGGCTGGAACCGGTTTGAACCGGCTGGAACCGGCTGGAACCGGCTGGAACCGGTTTGAACTGGTTGGAACCGGCTGGAACCGGCTGGAACCGGTTTGAACCGGTTTAAACCGGCTGGAACCGGCTGGAACCGGCTGGAACCGGTTTGAACCGGTTTGAACCGGCTGGAACCGGTTTGAACCGGTTTAAACAGGCTGGAACCGGCTGAAACCGGCTGGAACCGGTTTGAACCGGCTGGAACCGGATGGAACCGGTTTGAACCGGTTTAAACCGGTTGGAACCGGCTGGAACCGGCTGGAACCGACTGGAACCGGCTGGAACCGGCTGGAACCGGTTTGAACCGGCTGGAACCGGCTGGAACCGGCTGGAACCGGTTTGAACCGGTTTAAACCGGTTGGAACCGGCTGGAACCGGCTGGAACCGGTTTGAACCGGTTTAAACCGGCTGGAACCGACTGGAACCGGTTTGAACCGGTTTAAACCGGCTGGAACCGGCTGGAACCGGCTGGAACCGGTTTGAGCCGGTTTCAACCGGTTTGAACCGGCTGGAACCGGCTGGAACCGGCTGGAACCGGTTTGAGCCGGTTTCAACCGGTTTGAACCGGCTGGAACCGGCTGGAACCGGCTTGACCCGGCTGGAACCTGCTGGAACCGGTTTGAACAGGCTGGAACCGGCTGGAACAGGCTGGCTCGCTGGCTGGCACTGGCTGGGAGGTTGGAAGGCTGGGAGGCTGGGAGGCTGGGAGGCTGGGAGGCTGTGAGGCTGGCTGGGAGGCTGCCTGGGAGGCTGGCTGGCTGGCGGGCTGGCTGGCTGGCTGGCGGGCTGGCTGGCTGGCTGGCTGGCAGGGAGGCTGGGAGGCTGGGAAGATGGCTGGGAGGCTGGGATGCTGGCTGGGAGGCTGGGAGAATGGGAGGCTGGCTGAGAGGCTGGGAGGCTGTGAGTCTTGGAGGCTGGGAGGCTGGCTGGGAGGCTGGGAGGCTGGGAGGCTTGGAGGCTGGGAGGCTGGGAGGCTGGGAGGCTGGCTGGGAGGCTGGGAGGCTGGCTGGGAGGCTGGGAGAATGGGAGGCTGGCTGGGAGGCTGGGAGGCTAGGAGTCTTGGAGGCTGGGAGGCTGGCTGGGAGGCTGGGAGGCTGGGAGGCTGGGAGGCTGGCTGGGAGGCTGCCTGGGAGGCTGGCTGGCTGGCGGGCTGGCTGGCTGGCTGGCTGGCTGGGAGGCTGGCTGAGAGGATGGCTGGCTGGTTGGCTGCACCGGCTGGACCACCTGGAAGCGGCTGGAACCGGCTGGAACCGGCTGGAACCGGCTTGACCCGGCTGGAACCGGCTGGAACCGGTTTGAACCGGCTGGAACCGGTTTTAACCGGCTGGAACCGGCTGGAACCGGCTGGAACCGGTTTGAACTGGTTGGAACCGGCTGGAACCGGCTGGAACCGGTTTGAACCGGTTTAAACCGGCTGGAACCGGCTGGAACCGGCTGGAACCGGTTTGAACCGGTTTGAACCGGCTGGAACCGGCTGGAACCGGTTTGAACCGGTTTAAACAGGCTGGAACCGGCAGGAACCGGCTGAAACCGGCTGGAACCGGTTTGAACCGGCTGGAACCGGATGGAACCGGTTTGAACCGGTTTAAACCGGTTTGAACCGGCTGGAACCGGCTGGAACCGACTGGAACCGGCTGGAACCGGCTGGAACCGGCTGGAACCGGTTTGAACCGGTTTAAACCGGTTTGAACCGGCTGGAACCGGCTGGAACCGGTTTGAACCGGTTTAAACCGGCTGGTACCGGCTGGAACCGGCTGGAACCGGTTTGAACCGGTTTAAACCGGTTTGAACCGGCTGGAACCGGCTGGAACCGGTTTGAACCGGTTTAAACAGGCTGGAACCGGCTGGAACCGGCTGGAACCGGCTGGAACCGGTTTGAACCGGCTGGAACCGGATGGAACCGGTTTGAACCGGTTTAAACCGGTTTGAACCGGCTGGAACCGGCTGGAACCGACTGGAACCGGCTGGAACCGGCTGGAACCGGTTTGAACCGGCTGGAACCGGCTGGAACCGGCTGGAACCGGTTTGAACCGGTTTAAACCGGTTTGAACCGGCTGGAACCGGCTGGAACCGGTTTGAACCGGTTTAAACCGGTTGGAACCGGCTGGAACCGGTTTGAACCGGCTGGAACCGGCTGGATCCGGCTGGAACCGGTTTGAACCGTTTTAAACCGGCTGGAACCGAATGGAACCGGCTGGAACCGGCTGGAACCGGCTGGAACCGGTTTGAACCGTTTTAAACCGGCTGGAACCGAATGGAACCGGCTGGAACCCACTGTAACAGGCTGGCTCGCTGGCTGGCACTGGCTGGGAGGCTGGGAGGCTGGGAGGCTGGGAGGCTGGCTGGGAGGCTACCAGGGAGGCTGGCTGGCTGGCAGGCTGGCTGGCTGGCTGGCGGGCTGGCTGGCTGGCTGGCTGGCTGGGAGTCTGGGAGGGTGGGAGGCTGGCTGGGAGGCTGGGAGACTGGCTGGGAGGCTGGGAGAATGGGAGGCTGGCTGAGAGGCTGGGAGGCTGTGAGTATTGGAGGCTGGGAGGCTGGCTGGGAGGCTGGGAGGCTGGGAGGCTGGGAGGCTGGGAGGCTGGGAGTCTGGCTGGGAGGCTGCCTGGGAGGCTGGCTGGCTGGCGGGCTGGCTGGCTGGCTGGCTGGCTGGGAGGCTGGCTGAGAGGATGGCTGGCTGGTTGGCTGGACCGGCTGGACCACCTGGAAGCGGCTGGAACCGGCTGGAACCGGCTGGAACCTGCTTGACCCGGCTGGAACCTGCTGGAACCGGTTTGAACAGGCTGGAACCGGCTAGAACAGGCTGGCTCGCTGGCTGGCACTGGCTGGGAGGTTGGAAGGCTGGGAGGCTGGGAGGCTGGGAGGCTGGGAGGCTGTGAGGCTGGCTGGGAGGCTGCCTGGGAGGCTGGCTGGCGGGCGGGCTGGCTGGTTGGCTGGCGGGCTGGCTGGCTGGCTGGCTGGCAGGGAGGCTGGGAGGCTGGGAGGCTGGCTGGGAGGCTGGGAGGCTGGCTGGGAGGCTGGGAGAATGGGAGGCTGGATGAGAGGCTGGGAGGCTGTGAGTCTTGGAGGCTGGGAGGCTGGCTGGGAGGCTGGGAGGCTGGGAGGCTTGGAGGCTGGGAGGCTGGGAGGCTGGGAGGCTGGCTGGGAGGCTGGGAGAATGGGAGGCTGCCTGGGAGGCTGGCCGGCTGGCGGGCTGGCTGGCTGGCTGGCTGGCTGGGAGGCTGGCTGAGAGGATGGCTGGCTGGTTGGCTGGACCGGCTGGACCACCTGGAAGCGGCTGGAAGCGGCTGGAACCGGGTGGAACCGGCTTGACCCGGCTGGAACCGGCTGGAACCGGTTTGAACCGGCTGGAACCGGCTGGAACCGGTTTGAACCGGCTGGAACCGGCTGTAACCGGCTTTAACCGGTTTGAACCGGCTGGAACCGGCTGGAACCTGCTGGAACCGGTTTGAACCGGTTTAAACCGGCTGGAACCGGCTGGAACCTGCTGGAACCGGTTTGAACCGGTTTAAACCGGCTGGAACCGCCTGGAACCGGCTGGAACCGGCTGAAACCGGTTTGAACCGGCTGGAACCGGCTGGAACCGGCTGGATCCGGCTGGAACCGGTTTGAACCGGTTTAAACCGGCTGGAACCGGCTGGAACCGGTTTGAACCGGCTGGAACCGGCTGGAACCGGCTGGAACCGGTTTGAACCGGTTTAAACCGGCTGGAACCGGCTGGAACCGGTTTGAACCGGTTTAAACCGGCTGGAACCGGCTGGAACCGGTTTGAACCGGCTGGAACCGGCTGGAACCGGCTGGAACCGGCTGGAACCGGTTTGAACCGCTTTAAACCGGCTGGAACCGGCTGGAACCGGCTGGAACCGGCTGTAACCGGTTTGAACCGGTTTAAACCGGCTGGAACCGGCTGGAACCGGTTTGAACCGGCTGGAACCGGCTTGAACCGGTTTGAACCGGTTTAAACCGTTTTGAACCAGCTGGAACCGGCTGGAACCGGATGGAACCGGTTTGAACCGGTTTAAACCGGTTTGAACCGGCTGGAACAGGCTGGAACCGACTGGAACCGGCTGGAACCGGCTGGAACCGGTTTGAACCGGCTGGAACCGGCTGGAACCGGTTTGAACCGGCTGGAACCGGCTGGAACCGGCTGGAACCGGCTGGAACCGGTTTGAACCGCTTTAAACCGGCTGGAACCGGCTGGAACCGGCTGGAACTGGCTGGAACCGGTTTGAACTGGTTTAAACCGGCTGGAACCGGCTGGAACCGGTTTGAACCGGTTTAAACCGGTTTGAACCGGCTGGAACCGGCTGGAACGGGCTGGAACCGGTTAGAACCGGTTTAAACCGGTTTCAACCGGCTGGAACCGGCTGCAACCGGCTGGAACCGGTTTGAAACGGCTGGAACCGACTGTAACCGCCTGAAACCGGCTGGAACAGGCTAGAACCGGCTGGAACCGGCTGCAGCTAGCTTGAACCAGCTGGAACCGGCTGGAACCGGCTTCACCCGGCTGGAACCGTCTGGAACCGGTGTGAACCGGCTGGTACCGGCTGTAACCGCCTGAAACCGGGTGGAACAGGCTAGAACCGTCTGGAACCGGTTTGAACCGGCTGGAACCGGCTGGAACCGCCTGAAACCGGCGGGAACCGGCTGGAATCAGCTGGAACCGGTTTTTTCCGGCTGGAACTGGCTGAAACCGGCTGGAACCGGCTGGTACCGGCTCGAACCAGCTAGAATCGGCTGGAACCGAATGGAACCGGCTGGAACCCACTGTAACAGGCTGGCTCGCTGGCTGGCACTGGCTGGGAGGCTGGGAGGCTGGGAGGCTGGGAGGCTGGCTGGGAGGCTGCCTGGGAGGCTGGCTGGCTGGCGGGCTGGCCGGCTGGCTGGCGGGCTGGCTGGCTGGCTGGCTGGCTGGGAGGCTGGGAGGCTGGGAGGCTGGCTGGGAGGCTGGGAGACTGGCTGGGAGGCTGGGAGAATGGGAGGCTGGCTGAGTGGCTGGGAGGCTGTGAGTCTTGGAGGCTGGGAGGCTGGCTGGGAGGCTGGGAGGCTGGGAGGCTGGGAGGCTGGGAGTCTGGCTGGGAGGCTGCCTGGGAGGCTGGCTGGCTGGCGGGCTGGCTGGCTGGCTGGCTGGCTGGGAGGCTGGCTGAGAGGATGGCTGGCTGGTTGGCTGGACCGGCTGGACCACCTGGAAGCGGCTGGAACCAGCTGGAACCGGCTGGAACCGGCTTGACCCGGCTGGAACCTGCTGTAACCGGTTTGAACAGGCTGGAACCGGCTGGAACAGGCTGGCTCGCTTGCTGGCACTGGCTGGGAGGTTGGAAGGCTGGGAGGCTGGGAGGCTGGGAGTCTGTGAGGCTGGCTAGGAGGCTGCCTGGGAGGCTGGCTGGCTGGCGGGCTGGCTGGCTGGCTGGCGGGCTGGCTGGCTGGCTGGCTGGCAGGGAGGCTGGGAGGCTGGGAGGCTGGCTGGGAGGCTGGGAGGCTGGCTGGGAGGCTGGGAGAATGGGAGGCTGGCTGAGAGGCTGGGAGGCTGTGAGTCTTGGAGGCTGGGAGGCTGGCTGGGAGGCTGGGAGGCTGGGAGGCTTGGAGGCTGGGAGGCTGGGAGGCTGGGAGGCTTGGAGGCTGGGAGGCTGGGAGGCTGGGAGGCTGGCTGGGAGGCTGGGAGAATGGGAGGCTGCCTGGGAGGCTGGCCGGCTGGCGGGCTGGCTGGCTGGCTGGCTGGCTGGGAGGCTGGCTGAGAGGATGGCTGGCTGGTTGGCTGGACCGGCTGGACCACCTGGAAGCGGCTGGAAGCGGCTGGAACCGGGTGGAACCGGCTTGACCCGGCTGGAACCGGCTGGAACCGGTTTGAACCGGCTGGAACCGGCTGGAACCGGTTTGAACCGGCTGGAACCGGCTGTAACCGGCTGGAACCGGTTTGAACCGGCTGGAACCGGCTGGAACCGGCTGGAACCGGTTTGAACCGGTTTAAACCGGCTGGAACCGGCTGGAACCTGCTGGAACCGGTTTGAACCGGTTTAAACCGGCTGGAACCGCCTGGAACCGGCTGGAACCGGCTGAAACCGGTTTGAACCGGCTGGAACCGGCTGGAACCGGCTGGATCCGGCTGGAACCGGTTTGAACCGGTTTAAACCGGCTGGAACCGGCTGGAACCGGTTTGAACCGGCTGGAACCGGCTGGAACCGGCTGGAACCGGTTTGAACCGGTTTAAACCGGCTGGAACCGGCTGGAACCGGTTTGAACCGGTTTAAACCGGCTGGAACCGGCTGGAACCGGTTTGAACCGGCTGGAACCGGCTGGAACCGGCTGGAACCGGCTGGAACCGGTTTGAACCGCTTTAAACCGGCTGGAACCGGCTGGAACCGGCTGGAACCGGCTGTAACCGGTTTGAACCGGTTTAAACCGGCTGGAACCGGCTGGAACCGGTTTGAACCGGCTGGAACCGGCTTGAACCGGTTTGAACCGGTTTAAACCGTTTTGAACCAGCTGGAACCGGCTGGAACCGGATGGAACCGGTTTGAACCGGTTTAAACCGGTTTGAACCGGCTGGAACAGGCTGGAACCGACTGGAACCGGCTGGAACCGGCTGGAACCGGTTTGAACCGGCTGGAACCGGCTGGAACCGGTTTGAACCGGCTGGAACCGGCTGGAACCGGCTGGAACCGGTTTGAACCGCTTTAAACCGGCTGGAACCGGCTGGAACCGGCTGGAACTGGCTGGAACCGGTTTGAACTGGTTTAAACCGGCTGGAACCGGCTGGAACCGGTTTGAACCGGTTTAAACCGGTTTGAACCGGCTGGAACCGGCTGGAACGGGCTGGAACCGGTTAGAACCGGTTTAAACCGGTTTCAACCGGCTGGAACCGGCTGCAACCGGCTGGAACCGGTTTGAAACGGCTGGAACCGACTGTAACCGCCTGAAACCGGCTGGAACAGGCTAGAACCGGCTGGAACCGGCTGCAGCTAGCTTGAACCAGCTGGAACCGGCTGGAACCGGCTTCACCCGGCTGGAACCGTCTGGAACCGGTGTGAACCGGCTGGTACCGGCTGTAACCGCCTGAAACCGGGTGGAACAGGCTAGAACCGTCTGGAACCGGTTTGAACCGGCTGGAACCGGCTGGAACCGCCTGAAACCGGCGGGAACCGGCTGGAATCAGCTGGAACCGGTTTTTTCCGGCTGGAACTGGCTGAAACCGGCTGGAACCGGCTGGTACCGGCTCGAACCAGCTAGAATCGGCTGGAACCGAATGGAACCGGCTGGAACCCACTGTAACAGGCTGGCTCGCTGGCTGGCACTGGCTGGGAGGCTGGGAGGCTGGGAGGCTGGGAGGCTGGCTGGGAGGCTGCCTGGGAGGCTGGCTGGCTGGCGGGCTGGCCGGCTGGCTGGCGGGCTGGCTGGCTGGCTGGCTGGCTGGGAGGCTGGGAGGCTGGGAGGCTGGCTGGGAGGCTGGGAGACTGGCTGGGAGGCTGGGAGAATGGGAGGCTGGCTGAGTGGCTGGGAGGCTGTGAGTCTTGGAGGCTGGGAGGCTGGCTGGGAGGCTGGGAGGCTGGGAGGCTGGGAGGCTGGGAGTCTGGCTGGGAGGCTGCCTGGGAGGCTGGCTGGCTGGCGGGCTGGCTGGCTGGCTGGCTGGCTGGGAGGCTGGCTGAGAGGATGGCTGGCTGGTTGGCTGGACCGGCTGGACCACCTGGAAGCGGCTGGAACCAGCTGGAACCGGCTGGAACCGGCTTGACCCGGCTGGAACCTGCTGTAACCGGTTTGAACAGGCTGGAACCGGCTGGAACAGGCTGGCTCGCTTGCTGGCACTGGCTGGGAGGTTGGAAGGCTGGGAGGCTGGGAGGCTGGGAGTCTGTGAGGCTGGCTAGGAGGCTGCCTGGGAGGCTGGCTGGCTGGCGGGCTGGCTGGCTGGCTGGCGGGCTGGCTGGCTGGCTGGCTGGCAGGGAGGCTGGGAGGCTGGGAGGCTGGCTGGGAGGCTGGGAGGCTGGCTGGGAGGCTGGGAGAATGGGAGGTTGGCTGAGAGGCTGGGAGGCTGTGAGTCTTGGAGGCTGGGAGGCTGGCTGGGAGGCTGGGAGGCTGGGAGGCTTGGAGGCTGGGAGGCTGGGAGGCTGGGAGGCTGGCTGGGAGGCTGGGAGGCTGGCTGGGAGGCTGGGAGAATGGGAGGCTGGCTGGGAGGCTGGGAGGCTAGGAGTCTTGGAGGCTGGGAGGCTGGCTGGGAGGCTGGGAGGCTGGGAGGCTGGGTGGCTGGCTGGGAGGCTGCCTGGGAGGCTGGCTGGCTGGCGGGCTGGATGGCTGGCTGGCTGGCTGGCTGGGAGGCTGGCTGAGAGGATGGCTGGCTGGTTGGCTGGACCGGCGGGACCACCTGGAAGCGGCTGGAACTGGCTGGAACCGGTTTGAACCGGTTTAAACCGGCTGGAACCGGCTGGAACCGGCTGGAACCGGCTGGAACCGGTTTGAACCGGTTTAAACCGGCTGGAACCGGCTGGAACCGGTTTGAACCGTCTGGAACCGGCTTGAACCGGTTTGAACCGGTTTAAACCGGCTGGAACCGGCTGGAACCGGTTTGAACCGGCTGGAACCGGCTGGAACCGGCTGGAACCGGTTTGAACCGGTTTAAACCGGTTTGAACCGGCTGGAACCGGCTTCACCCGGCTGGAACCGGCTGGAACCTGTTTGAACCGGCTGGTACCGGCTGTAACCGCCTGAAACCGGGTGGAACAGGCTAGAACCGACTGGAACCGGTTTGAACCGGCTGGAACTGGCTGGAACCGCCTGAAACCGGCGGGAACCGGCTGGAATCGGCTGGAACCGGTTTTTTCCGGCTTGAACTGGCTGAAACCGGCTGGCACCGGCTGGTACCGGCTCGAACCGGCTAGAATCGGCAGGAACCGAATGGAACCGGCTGGAACCCACTGTAACAGGCTGGCTCGCTGGCTGGCACTGGCTGGGAGGCTGGGAGGCTGGGAGGCTGGGAGGCTGGCTGGGAGGCTGCCTGGGAGGCTGGCTGGCTGGCGGGCTGGCTGGCTGGCTGGCGGGCTGGCTGTCGGGCTGGCTGGCTGGGAGGCTGGGAAGCTGGGAGGCTGGCTGGGAGGCTGGGAGGCTGGCTGGGAGGCTGGGAGAATGGGAGGCTGGCTGAGAGGCTGGGAGGCTGTGAGTCTTGGAGGCTGGGAGGCTGGCTGGGAGGCTGGGAGGCTGGGAGGCTGGGAGGCTGGGAGGCGGGGAGTCTGGCTGGGAGGCTGCCTGGGAGGCTGGCTGGCTGGCGGGCTGGCTGGCTGGCTGGCTGGCTGGGAGGCTGGCTGAGAGGATGGCTGGCTGGTTGGCTGGACCGGCTGGACCACCTGGAAGCGGCTGGAACCGGCTGGAACCGGCTGGAACCGGCTGGAACCTGCTGGAACCGGTTTGAACAGGCTGGAACCGGCTGGAACAGGCTGGCTCGCTGGCTGGCACTGGCTGGGAGGTTGGAAGGCTGGGAGGCTGGGAGGCTGGGAGGCTGGGAGGCTGTGAGGCTGGCTGGGAGGCTGCCTGGGAGGCTGGCTGGCTGGCGGGCTGGCTGGCTGGCTGGCTGGCAGGGAGGCTGGGAGGCTGGGAAGCTGGCTGGGAGGCTGGGAGGCTGGCTGGGAGGCTGGGAGAATGGGAGGCTGGCTGAGAGGCTGGAAGGCTGTGAGTCTTGGAGGCTGGGAGGCTGGCTGGGAGGCTGGGAGGCTGGGAGGCTTGGAGGCTGGGAGGCTGGGAGGCTGGGAGGCTGGCTGGGAGGCTGGGAGGCTGGCTGGGAGGCTGGGAGAATGGGAGGCTGGCTGGGAGGCTGGGAGGCTAGGAGTCTTGGAAGCTGGGAGGCTGGCTGGGAGGCTGGGAGGCTGGGAGGCTGGGAGGCTGGCTGGGAGGCTGCCTGGGAGGCTGGCTGGCTGGCGGGCTGGCTGGCTGGCTGGCTGGCTGGGAGGCTGGCTGAGAGGATGGCTGGCTGGTTGGCTGGACCGGCTGGACCACCTGGAAGCGGCTGGAACCGGCTGGAACCGGCTTGACCCGGCTGGAACCGCCTGGAACCGGTTTGAACCGGCTGGAACCGGCTGGAACCGGCTGGAACCGGTTTGAACCGGTTTAAACCGGCTGGAACCGGCTGGAACCGGTTTGAACCGGCTGGAACCGGCTGGAACCGGCTGGAACCGGCTGGAACCGGTTTGAACCGTTTTAAACCGGCTGGAACCGCCTGGAACCGGCTGGAACCGGCTGGAACCGGCTGGAACCGGTTTGAACCGTTTTAAACCGGCTGGAACCGAATGGAACCGGCTGGAACCCACTGTAACAGGCTGGCTCGCTGGCTGGCACTGGCTGGGAGGCTGGGAGGCTGGGAGGCTGGGAGGCTGGCTGGGAGGCTGCCTGGGAGGCTGGCTGGCTGGCAGGCTGGCTGGCTGGCTGGCGGGCTGGCTGGCTGGCTGGCTGGCTGGGAGTCTGGGAGGGTGGGAGGCTGGCTGGGAGGCTGGGAGACTGGCTGGGAGGCTGGGAGAATGGGAGTCTGGCTGAGAGGCTGGGAGGCTGTGAGTCTTGGAGGCTGGGAGGCTGGCTGGGAGGCTGGGAGGCTGGGAGGCTGGGAGGCTGGGAGGCTGGGAGTCTGGCTGGGAGGCTGCCTGGGAGGCTGGCTGGCTGGCGGGCTGGCTGGCTGGCTGGCTGGCTGGGAGGCTGGCTGAGAGGATGGCTGGCTGGTTGGCTGGACCGGCTGGACCACCTGGAAGCGGCTGGAACCGGCTGGAACCGGCTGGAACCGGCTTGACCCGGCTGGAACCTGCTGGAACCGGTTTGAACAGGCTGGAACCGGCTGGAACAGGCTGGCTCGCTGGCTGGCACTGGCTGGGAGGTTGGAAGGCTGGGAGGCTGGGAGGCTGGGAGGCTGTGAGGCTGGCTGGGAGGCTGCCTGGGAGGCTGGCTGGCTGGCGGGCTGGCTGGCTGGCTGGCGGGCTGGCTGGCTGGCTGGCTGGCAGGGAGGCTGGGAGGCTGGGAAGCTGGCTGGGAGGCTGGGAGGCTGGCTGGGAGGCTGGGAGAATGGGAGGCTGGCTGAGAGGCTGGGAGGCTGTGAGTCTTGGAGGCTGGGAGGCTGGCTGGGAGGCTGGGAGGCTGGGAGGCTTGGAGGCTGGGAGGCTGGGAGGCTGGGAGGCTGGCTGGGAGGCTGGGAGGCTGGCTGGGAGGCTGGGAGAATGGGAGGCTGGCTGGGAGGCTGGGAGGCTAGGAGTCTTGGAGGCTGGGAGGCTGGCTGGGAGGCTGGGAGGCTGGGAGGCTGGGAGGCTGGCTGGGAGGCTGCCTGGGAGGCTGGCTGGCTGGCGGGCTGGCTGGCTGGCTGGCTGGCTGGGAGGCTGGCTGAGAGGATGGCTGGCTGGTTGGCTGGACCGGCTGGACCACCTGGAAGCGGCTGGAACCGGCTGGAACCGGCTTGACCCGGCTGGAACCGCCTGGAACCGGTTTGAACCGGCTGGAACCGGTTTGAACCGGCTGGAACCGGCTGGAACCGGCTGGAACCGGTTTGAACTGGTTGGAACCGGCTGGAACCGGCTGGAACCGGTTTGAACCGGTTTAAACCGGCTGGAACCGGCTGGAACCGGCTGGAACCGGTTTGAACCGGTTTGAACCGGCTGGAACCGGTTTGAACCGGTTTAAACAGGCTGGAACCGGCTGAAACCGGCTGGAACCGGTTTGAACCGGCTGGAACCGGATGGAACCGGTTTGAACCGGTTTAAACCGGTTTGAACCGGCTGGAACCGGCTGGAACCGACTGGAACCGGCTGGAACCGGCTGGAACCGGTTTGAACCGGCTGGAACCGGCTGGAACCGGCTGGAACCGGTTTGAACCGGTTTAAACCGGTTGGAACCGGCTGGAACCGGCTGGAACCGGTTTGAACCGGTTTAAACCGGCTGGAACCGGCTGGAACCGGCTGGAACCGGTTTGAACCGGTTTAAACAGGCTGGAACCGGCTGGAACCGGCTGGAACCGGCTGGAACCGGTTTGAACCGGCTGGAACCGGATGGAACCGGTTTGAACCGGTTTAAACCGGTTTGAACCGGCTGGAACCGGCTGGAACCGACTGGAACCGGCTGGAACCGGCTGGAACCGGTTTGAACCGGCTGGAACCGGCTGGAACCGGCTGGAACCGGTTTGAACCGGTTTAAACCGGTTTGAACCGGCTGGAACCGACTGGAACCGGTTTGAACCGGTTTAAACCGGCTGGAACCGGCTGGAACCGGCTGGAACCGGTTTGAGCCGGTTTCTACCGGTTTGAACCGGCTGGAACCGGCTGGAACCGGTTTGAACCGGTTTAAACAGGCTGGAACCGGCTGGAACCGGCTGGAACCGGCTGGAACCGACTGGAACCGGCTGGAACCGGCTGGAACCGGTTGGAACCGGCTGGAACCGGCTGGAACCGGCTGGAACCGGTTTGAACCGGTTTAAACCGGTTGGAACCGGCTGGAACCGGCTGGAACCGGTTTGAACCGGTTTAAACCGGCTGGAACCGGCTGGAACCGGCTGGAACCGGTTTGAACCGGTTTAAACCGGTTTGAACCGGCTGGAACCGGCTGGAACCGGTTTGAACCGGTTTAAACAGGCTGGAACCGGCTGGAACCGGCTGGAAACGGCTGGAACCGGTTTGAACCGGCTGGAACCGGATGGAACCGGTTTGAACCGGTTTAAACCGGTTTGAACCGGCTGGAACCGGCTGGAACCGACTGGAACCGGCTGGAACCGGCTGGAACCGGTTTGAACCGGTTTGAAGCGGCTGGAACCGGCTGGAACCGGCTGGAACCGGTTTGAACCGGCTGGAACCGGCTGGAACCGGTTTGAAGCGGCTGGAACCGGCTGGAACCGGTTTAAACCGGCTGGAACCGGCTGGAACAGGTTTGAACCGGTTTAAACCGGCTGGAACCGCCTGGCACCGGCTGGAACCGGCTGGAACCGGTTTGAACCGGTTTAAACCGGCTGGAACCGGCTGGAACCGGTTTGAACCGGCTGGAACCGGCTGGAACCGGCTGGAACCGGTTTGAATCGGTTTAAACCGGCTGGAACCGGCTGGAACCGGTTTGAACCGGCTGGAACCGGCTGGAACCGTTTTGAACCGGTTTAAACCGGTTGGAACGGGCTGGAACCGGTTTGAACCGGCTGGAACCGGCTGGAACCGGCTGGAACCGGTTTGAACCGGTTTAAACCGGCTGGAACCGGCTGGAACCGGTTTGAACCGGCTGGAACCGGCTTGAACCGGTTTGAACCGGTTTAAACCGTTTTGAACCGGCTGGAACCGGCTGGAACCGGTTTGAACCGGTTTAAACCGGCTGGAACCGACTGGAACCGGCTGGAACCGGTTTGAACCGGCTGGAACCGGCTGGAACCGGTTTGAACCGGTTTAAACCGGCTGGAACCGGCTGGAACCGGTTTGAACCGGCTGGAACCGGCTGGATCCGGCTGGAACCGGCTGGAACCGGTTTGAACCGGTTTAAACCGGCTGGAACCGGCTGGAACCGGCTGGAACCGGCTGGAACCGGTTTGAACCGGTTTAAACCGGCTGGAACCGGCTGGAACGGGTTTGAACCGGCTGAAACCGGCTTGAACCGGTTTGAACCGGTTTAAACCGTTTTGAACCGGCTGGAACCGGCTGGAACCGGTTTGAACCGGCTGGAACCGGCTGGAACCGGCTGGAACCGGTTTGAACCGGTTTAAACCGGCTGGAACCGGCTGGAAACGGTTTGAACCGGTTTAAACCGGCTGGAACCGGCTGGAACCGGTTTGAACCGGCTGGAACCGGCTGGAACCGGCTGGAACCGGCTGGAACCGGTTTGAACCGGTTTAAACCGGCTGGAACCGGCTGGAACCGGTTTGAACCGGCTGGAACCGGCTAAAACCGGTTTGAACCGGTTTAAACCGTTTTGAACCGGCTGGAACCGGCTGGAACCGGTTTGAACCGGTTTAAACCGGCTGGAACCGGCTGGAACCGGCTAGTACCGGCTGGAACCGGTTTGAACCGGTTTAAACCGGCTGGAACCGGCTGCAACCGGCTGGAACCGGTTTGAACCGGTTTCAACCAGTTTGAACCGGCTGGAACCGGCTGGAACCGGTTTGAACCGGTTTAAACAGGCTGGAACCGGCTGGAACCGGTTTGAACCGGCTGGAACCGGATGGAACCGGTTTGAACCGGTTTAAACCGGTTTGAACCGGCTGGAACCGGCTGGAACCGACTGGAACAGGCTGGAACCGGCTGGAACCGGTTTGAACCGGCTGGAACCGGTTTGAACCGGCTGGAACCGGCAGGATTCGGCTGGAACCGGTTTGAACTGGTTTAAACCGGCTGGAACCGGCTAGAACCGGTTTGAACCGGCTGGAACCGGCTGGAACCGGCTGGAACCGGTTTGAACCGGTTTAAACCGGCTGGAACCGGCTGGAACCGGCTGGAACCGGTTTGAACCGGTTTAAACCGGCTGGAACCGGCTGGAACCGGTTTGAACCGGTTTAAACCGGTTTGAACCGGCTGGAACCGGCTGGAACCGCCTGGAACCGGTTTGAACCGGTTTAAACCGGTTTGAACCGGCTGGAACCGGCTGGAACCGGCTGGAACCGGTTTGAACCGGCTGGAACCGGCTGTAACCGCCTGAAATCGGCTGGAACAGGCTAGAACCGGCTGGAACCGGCTGCAGCTAGCTTGAACCTGCTGGAACCGGCTGGAACCGGCTTCACCCGGCTGGAACCGGCTGGAACCGGTTTGACCCGGCTGGTACCGGCTGTAACCGCCTGAAACCGGGTGGAACAGGCTAGAACCGTCTGGAACCGGTTTGAACCGGCTGGAACCGGCTGGAACCGCCTGAAACCGGCGGGAACCGGCTGGAATCAGCTGGAACCGGTTTTTTCCGGCTGGAACTGGCTGAAACCGGCTGGAACCGGCTGGTACCGGCTCGAACCAGCTAGAATCGGCTGGAACCGAATGGAACCGGCTGCAACCCACTGTAACAGGCTGGCTCGCTGGCTGGAACTGGCTGGGAGGCTGGGAGGCTGGGAGGCTGGGAGGCTGGCTGGGAGGCTGTCTGGGAGGCTGGCTGGGAGGCTGCGAGACTGGCTGGGAGGCTGGGAGAATGGGAGGCTGGCTGAGAGGCTGGGAGGCTGTGAGTCTTGGAGGCTGGGAGGCTGGCTGGGAGGCTGGGAGGCTGGGAGGCTGGGAGGCTGGGAGGCTGGGAGTCTGGCTGGGAGGCTGCCTGGGAGGCTGGCTGGCTGGCGGGCTGGCTGGCTGGCTGGCTGGCAGGGAGGCTGGCTGAGAGGATGGCTGGCTGGTTGGCTGGACCGGCTGGACCAACTGGAAGCGGCTGGAACCGGCTGGAACCGGCTGGAACCGGCTTGACCCGGCTGGAACCTGCTGGAACCGGTTTGAACAGGCTGGAACCGGCTGGAACAGGCTGGCTCGCTGGCTGGCACTGGCTGGGAGGTTGGAAGGCTGGGAGGCTGGGAGGCTGGGAGGCTGGGAGTCTGTGAGGCTGGCTGGGAGGCTGCCTGGGAGGCTGGCTGGCTGGCGGGCTGGCTGGCTGGCTGGCGGGCTGGCTGGCTGGCTGGCTGGCAGGGAGGCTGGGAGGCTGGGAGGCTGGCTGGGAGGCTGGGAGGCTGGCTGGGAGGCTGGGAGAATGGGAGGCTGGCTGAGAGGCTGGGAGGCTGTGAGTCTTGGAGGCTGGGAGGCTGGCTGGGAGGCTGGGAGGCTGGGAGGCTTGGAGGCTGGGAGACTGGGAGGCTGGGAGGCTGGCTGGGAGGCTGGGAGGCTGGCTGGGAGGCTGGGAGAATGGGAGGCTGGCTGGGAGGCTGGGAGGCTAGGAGTCTTGGAGGCTGGGAGGCTGGCTGGGAGGCTGGGAGGCTGGGAGGCTGGGTGGCTGGCTGGGAGGCTGCCTGGGAGGCTGGCTGGCTGGCGGGCTGGCTGGCTGGCTGGCTGGCTGGGAGGCTGGCTGAGAGGATGGCTGGCTGGTTGGCTGGACCGGCTGGACCACCTGGAAGCGGCTGGAACCGGCTGGAACCGGCTAGAACCGGCTTGACCCGGCTGGAACCGGCTGGAACCGGTTTGAACCGGCTGGAACCGGCTGGAACCGGCTGGAACCGGTTTGAACCGGCTGGAACCGGCTGGAACCGGCTGGAACCGGTTTGAACCGGCTGGAACCGGCTGGAACCGGCTGGAACCGGTTTGAACCGGTTTAAACTGGCTGGAACCGGCTGGAACCGGCTGGAACCGGTTTGAACCGGTTTAAACCGGCTGGAACCGGCTGGAACCGGTTTGAACCGGCTGGAACCGGCTTGAACCGGTTTAAACCGGCTGGAACCGGCTGGAACCGGTTTGAACCGGTTTGAACCGGCTGGAACCGGCTGGAACCGGCTGGAACCGGTTTGAACCGGCGGGAACCGGCTGGAATCGGCTGGAACCGGTTTTTTCCGGCTTGAACTGGCTGAAACCGGCTGGAACCGGCTGGTACCGGCTCGAACCGGCTAGAATCGGCTGGAACCGAATGGAAGCGGCTGGAACCCACTGTAACAGGCTGGCTCGCTGGCTCGCACTGGCTGGGAGGCTGGGAGGCTGGGAGGCTGGGAGGCTGGCTGGGAGGCTGCCTGGGAGGCTGGCTGGCTGGCGGGCTGGCTGGCTGGCTGGCGGGCTGGCTGTCGGGCTGGCTGGCTGGGAGGCTGGGAAGCTGGGAGGCTGGCTGGGAGGCTGGGAGACTGGCTGGGAGGCTGGGAGAATGGGAGGCTGGCTGAGAGGCTGGGAGGCTGTGAGTCTTGGAGGCTGGGAGGCTGGCTGGGAGGCTGGGAGGCTGGGAGGCTGGGAGGCTGGGAGGCTGGGAGGCTGGGAGGCTGGCTGGGAGGCTGCCTGGGAGGCTGGCTGGCTGGCGGGCTGGCTGGCTGGCTGGCGGGCTGGCTGTCGGGCTGGCTGGCTGGGAGGCTGGGAAGCTGGGAGGCTGGCTGGGAGGCTGGGAGACTGGCTGGGAGGCTGGGAGAATGGGAGGCTGGCTGAGAGGCTGGGAGGCTGTGAGTCTTGGAGGCTGGGAGGCTGGCTGGGAGGCTGGGAGGCTGGGAGGCTGGGAGGCTGGGAGGCTGGGAGGCTGGCTGGGAGGCTGCCTGGGAGGCTGGCTGGCTGGCGGGCTGGCTGGCTGGCAGGCTGGCTGGGAGGCTGGCTGAGAGGATGGCTGGCTGGTTGGCTGGACCGGCTGGAACACCTGGAAGCGGCTGGAACCGGCTGGAACCGGCTGGAACCGGCTTGACCCGGCTGGAACCTGCTGGAACCGGTTTGAACAGGCTGGAACCGGCTGGAACAGGCTGGCTCGCTGGCTGGCACTGGCTGGGAGGTTGGAAGGCTGGGAGGCTGGGAGGCTGGGAGGCTGGGAGGCTGTGAGGCTGGCTGGGAGGCTGCCTGGGAGGCTGGCTGGCTGGCGGGCTGGCTGGCTGGCTGGCGGGCTGGCTGGCTGGCTGGCTGGCAGGGAGGCTGGGAGGCTGGGAGGCTGGCTGGGAGGCTGGGAGGCTGGCTGGGAGGCTGGGAGAATGGGAGGCTGGCTGAGAGGCTGGGAGGCTGTGAGTCTTGGAGGCTGGGAGGCTGGCTGGGAGGCTGGGAGGCTGGGAGGCTTGGAGGCTGGGAGGCTGGGAGGCTGGGAGGCTGGCTGGGAGGCTGGGAGGCTGGCTGGGAGGCTGGGAGAATGGGAGGCTGGCTGGGAGGCTGGGAGGCTAGGAGTCTTGGAGGCTGGGAGGCTGGCTGGGAGGCTGGGAGGCTGGGAGGCTGGGAGGCTGGCTGGGAGGCTGCCTGGGAGGCTGGCTGGCTGGCGGGCTGGCTGGCTGGCTGGCTGGCTGGGAGGCTGGCTGAGAGGATTTCTGGCTGGTTGGCTGGACCGGCTGGAACACCTGGAAGCAGCTGGAACCGGCTGGAACCGGCTGGAACCGGCTTGACCCGGCTGGAACCGGCTGGAACCGGTTTGAACCGGCTGGAACCGGTTTGAACCGGCTGGAACCGGCTGGAACCGGCTGGAACCGGTTTGAACTGGTTGGAACCGGCTGGAACCGGCTGGAACCGGTTTGAACCGGTTTAAACCGGCTGGAACCGGCTGGAACCGGTTTAAACCGGTTTGAACCGGCTGGAACCGGCTGGAACCGGTTTGAACCGGTTTAAACAGGCTGGAACCGGCTGGAACCGGCTGGAACCGGCTGGAACCGGTTTGAACCGGCTGGAACCGGATGGAACCGGTTTGAACCGATTTAAATCGGTTTGAACCGGCTGGAACCGGCTGGAACCGACTGGAACCGGCTGGAACCGGCTGGAACCGGCTTGAACCGGCTGGAACCGGCTGGAACCGGTTTGAACCGGTTTAAACCGGTTTGAACCGGCTGGAACCGGCTGGAACCGGTTTGAACCGGAACCGGTTTGAACCGGCTGGAACCGGCTGGAACCGCCTGAAACCGGCGGGAACCGGCTGGAATCGGCTGGAACCGGTTTTTTCCGGCTGGAACTGGCTGAAACCGGCTGGAACCGGCTGGTACCGGCTCGAACCGGCTAGAATCGGCTGGAACCGAATGGAACCGGCTGGAACCCACTGTAACAGGCTGGCTCGCTGGCTGGCACTGGCTGGGAGGCTGGGAGGCTGGGAGGCTGGGACGCTGGCTGGGAGGCTGCCTGGGAGGCTGGCTGGCTGGCGGGCTGGCTGGCTGGCTGGCGGGCTGGCTGGCGGGCTGACTGGCTGTGAGGCTGGGAGGCTGGGAAGCTGGCTGGGAGGCTGGGAGACTGGCTGGGAGGCTGGGAGAATGGGAGGCTGTCTGAGAGGCTGGGAGCCTGTGAGTCTTGCAGGCTGGGAGGCTGGCTGGGAGGCTGGGAGGCTGGGAGGCTGAGAGGCTGGGAGTCTGGCTGGGAGGCTGCCTGGGAGGCTGGCTGGCTGGCGGGCTGGCTGGCTGGCTGGCTGGCTGGGAGGCTGGCTGAGAGGATGGCTGTCTGGTTGGCTGGACTGGCTGGACCACCTGGAAGCGGCTGGAACCGGCTGGAACCGGCTGGAACCGGCTTGACCCGGCTGGAACCTGCTGGAACCGGTTTGAACAGGCTGGAACCGGCTGGAACAGGCTGGCTCGCTGGCTGGCACTGGCTGGGAGGTTGGAAGGCTGGGAGGCTGGGAGGCTGGGAGGCTGGGAGGCTGTGAGGCTGGCTGGGAGGCTGCCTGGGAGGCTGGCTGGCTGGCGGGCTGGCTGGCTGGCTGGCGGGCTGGCTGGCTGGCTGGCTGGCAGGGAGGCTGGGAGGCTGGGAGGCTGGCTGGGAGGCTGGGAGGCTGGCTGGGAGGCTGGGAGAATGGGAGGCTGGCTGAGAGGCTGGGAGGCTGTGAGTCTTGGAGGCTGGGAGGCTGGCTGGAAGGCTGGGAGCCTGGGAGGCTTGGAGGCTAGGAGGCTGGGAGTCTGGCTGGGAGGCTGGGAGGCTGGCTGGGAGGCTGGGAGAATGGGAGGCTGGCTGGGAGGCTGGGAGGCTAGGAGTCTTGGAAGCTGGGAGGCTGGCTGGGAGGCTGGGAGGCTGGGAGGCTGGGAGGCTGGCTGGGAGGCTGCCTGGGAGGCTGGCTGGCTGGCGGGCTGGCTGGCTGGCTGGCTGGCTGGGAGGCTGGCTGAGAGGATGGCTGGCCGGCTGGAATCGGCTGGAACCGGCTGGAACCGGTTTGAACCGGTTTCAACCAGTTTGAACCGGCTGGAACCGGCTGGAACCGGTTTGAACCGGTTTAAACAGGCTGGAACCGGCTGGAACCGGCTGGAACCGGCTGGAACCGGTTTGAACCGGCTGGAACCGGATGGAACCGGTTTGAACCGGTTTAAACCGGCTGGAACCGACTGGAACCGGCTGGAACCGGCTGGAACCGGTTTGAACCGGCTGGAACCGGGTGGAACCGGTTTGAACCGGCTGGAACCGGCTGGATTCGGCTGGAACCGGTTTGAACCGGTTTAAACCGGCTGGAATCGGCTGGAACCGGTTTGAACCGGCTGGAACCGGCTGGAACCGGTTTGAACCGGTTTAAACCGGCTGGAACCGGCTGAAACCGGCTGGAACCGGTTTGAACCGTTTTAAACCGGCTGGAACCGGCTGGAACCGGTTTGAACCAGCTGGAACCGGCTGGAACCGGCTGGAACCGGTTTGAATCGGTTTAAACCGGCTGGAACCGGCTGGAACCGGCTGGAACCGGCTGGAACCGGTTTGAACCGGTTTAAACCGGCTGGAACCGGCTGGAACCGGCTTGAACCGGTTTGAACCGGTTTAAACCGTTTTGAACCGGCTGGAACCGGCTGGAACCGGTTTAAACCGGTTTAAACCGGCTGGAACCGGCTGGAACCGGTTTGAACCGGTTTAAACCGGCTGGAACCGGCTGGAACCGGCTGGAACCGGCTGGAACCGGTTTGAACCGGTTTAAACCGGCTGGAACCGGCTGGAACCGGTTTGAACCGGTTTAAACCGGTTTGAACCGGCTGTAACCGGCTGGAACGGGCTGGAACCGGTTTGAACCGGCTGGAACCGGCTGGAACCGCCTGAAATCGGTTGGAACAGGCTAGAACCGGCTGGAAACGGCTGCAGCTAGCTTGAACCGGCTGGAACCGGCTGGAACCGGCTTCACCCGGCTGGAACCGGCTGGAACCGGTTTGAAACGGCTGGTACCGGCTGTAACCGCCTGAAACCGGGTGGAACAGGCTAGAACCGGCTGGAACCGGCTGCAGCTAGCTTGAACCGGCTGGAACCGGCTGGAACCGGCTTCACCCGGCTGGAACCGGCTGGAACCGGTTTGAAACGGCTGGTATCGGCTGTAACCGCCTGAAACCGGGTGGAACAGGCTAGAACCGTCTGGAACCGGTTTGAACCGGATTAAACCGGTTGGAACCGGCTGGAACCGGTTTGAACCGGTTTAAACCGGCTGGAACCGGCTGGAACCGGCTGGAACCGGTTTCAACCGGTTTAAACCGGCTGGAACCGGTTGGATCCGGTTTGAACCGGCTGGAACCGGTTTGAACCGGCTGGAACCGGCTTGAACCGGTTTGAACCGGTTTAAACCGTTTTGAACCGGCTGGAACCGGCTGGAACCGGTTTGAACCGGTTTAAACCGGTTTGAACCGGCTGGAACCGGCTGGAACCGGTTTGAACCGGTTTAAACCGGTTGGAACCGGCTGGAACCGGTTTGAACCAGCTGGAACCGGCTGGATCCGCCTGGAACCGGTTTGAACCGGTTTAAACCGGCTGGAACCGGCTGGAACCGGTTTGAACCGGCTGGAACCGGCTGGAACCGGCTGGAACCGGTTTGAACCGGTTTAAACCGGCTGGAACCGGCTGGAACAGGTTTGAACCGGCTGGAACTGGATGGAACCGGTTCGAACCGGTTTAAACCGGCTGGAACCGGCTGGAACCGGCTGGAACAGGTTTGAACCGGCTGGAACTGGATGGAACCGGTTTGAACCGGTTTAAACCGGTTTGAACCGGCTGGAACCGATTTGAACCGGCTGGAACCGGCTGGAACCGGCTGGAACAGGTTTGAACCGGCTGGAACTGGATGGAACCGGCTGGAACAGGTTTGAACCGGCTGTAACTGGATGGAACCGGTTTGAACCGGTTTAAACCGGTTTGAACCGGCTGGAACCGATTTGAACCGGCTGGAACCGGCTGGAACCCGTTTGAAGCGGCTGGAACCGGCTGGAACCGGTTTGAACCGGTTTAAACCGTTTTGAACCGGCTGGAACCGGCTGGAACCGGTTTGAACCGGCTGGAACCGGCTGGAACCGGCTGGAACCGGCTGGAACCGGTTTGAACCGGTTTAAACCGGCTGGAACCGGCTGGAACCGGTTTGAACCGGCTGGAACCGGCTTGAACCGGTTTGAACCGGTTTAAACCGTTTTGAACCGGCTGGAACCGGCTGGAACCGGTTTGAACCGGTTTAAACCGACTGGAACCGGCTGGAACTGGTTTGAACCGGTTTAAACCGGCTGGAACCGGCTGGAACCGGCTGGAACCGGTTTGAACCGGTTTAAACTGGCTGGAACCGGCTGGAACCGGTTTGAACCGGTTTAAACCGGTTTGAACCGGCTGGAACCGGTTTGAACCGGCTGGAACCGGCTGTAACCGCCTGAAATCGGCTGGAACAGGCTAGAACCGGCTGGAACCGGCTGCAGCTAGCTTGAACCGGCTGGAACCGGCTGGAACCGGCTGGAACCGGTTTGAAACGGCTGGTACCGGCTGTAACCGCCTGAAACCGGGTGGAACAGGCTAGAACCGTCTGAAACCGGTTTGAACCGGCTGGAACCGGCTGGAACCGCCTGAAACCGGCGGGAACCGGCTGGAATCGGCTGGAACCGGTTTTTTCCGTCTGGAACTGGCTGAAACCGGCTGGAACCGGCTGGTACCGGCTCGAACTGGCTAGAATCGACTGGAACCGAATGGAACCGGCTGGAACCCACTGTAACAGGCTGGCTCGCTGGCTGGCACTGGCTGGGAGGCTGGGAGGCTGGGAGGCTGGGAGGCTGGCTGGGAGGCTGCCTGGGAGGCTGGCTGGCTGGCGGGCTGGCTGGCTGGCTGGCTGGCTGGGAGGCTGGCTGGGAGGCTGGCTGGCTGGCAGGCTGGCTGGCTGGCTGGCTGGCTGGGAGTCTGGCTGGCTGGCTGGGAGGCTGGCTGAGAGGATGGCTGGCTGGTTGGCTGGACCGGCTGGACCACCTGGAAGCGGCTGGAAGCGGCTGGAAGCGGCTGGAACTGGCTTGACCCGGCTGGAACCGGCTGGAACCGGCTGGAGCTAGCTTGAACCGGCTGTAACCGGCTGGAACCGGTTTGATCCGGCTGGTACCGGCTGTAACCGCCTGAAACCGGCTGGAACAGGCTAGAACCGGCTGGAAGCGGTTTGAACCGGCTGGAACCGGCTGGAACCGCCTGAAACCGGCGGTAACCGGCTGGAAACGGCTGGAAACGGTTTTTTCCGGCTGGAACTGGCTGGAACCGGCTGGAACCGGCTGGTACCGGCTCAAACCGGCTAGAATCGGCTGGAACCGGATGGAACCGGCTGGAACCGGCTGGAACAGGCTGGCTCGCTGGCTGGCACTGGCTGGGAGGCTGGGAGGCTGGGAGGCTGGGAGGCTGGGAGGCTGGGAGGATGGCTGGGAGGCTGCCTGGGAGGCTGGCTGGCTGGCGGGCTGGCTGGCTGGCTGGCGGGCTGGCTGGCTGGCTGGCTGGCTGTGAGTCTGGGAGGCTGGGAGGCTGGCTGGGAGGCTGACTGGGAGGCTGGGAGAATGGGAGGCTGGATGAGAGGCTGGGAGGCTGTGAGTCTTGGAGGCTGGGAGGCTGGCTGGGAGGCTGGGAGGCTGGGAGGCTGGGAGGCTGGGAGGCTGGCTGGGAGGCTGGGAGGCTGGCTGGGAGGCTGGGAGAATGGGAGGCTGGCTGGGAGGCTGGGAGGCTGGGAGTCTTGGAGGCTGGGAGGCTGGCTGGGAGGCTGGGAGGCTGGGAGGCTGGGAGGCTGGGAGGCTTGCTGGGAGGCTGCCTGGGAGGCTGGCTGGCTGGCGGGCTGGCTGGCTGGCTGGCTGGCTGGGAGGCTGGCTGAGAGGATGGCTGGCTGGTTGGCTGGACCGGCTGGACAACCTGGAAGCGGCTGGAAGCGGCTGGAAATGGCTGGAACCGGCTTGACCCGGCTGGAACCGGCTGAAACCGGCTGGAACCGGTTTGAACCGGTTTAAACCGGCTGGAACCGGTTTAAACCGGTTTGAACCGGCTGGAACCGGCTGGAACCGGTTTGAACCGGTTTAAACAGGCTGGAACCGGCTGGAACCGGTTTGAACCGGCTGGAACCGGATGGAACCGGTTTGAACCGGTTTAAACCGGTTTGAACCGGCTGGAACCGGCTGGAACCGACTGGAACAGGCTGGAACCGGCTGGAACCGGTTTGAACCGGCTGGAACCGGTTTGAACCGGCTGGAACCGGCTGGATTCGGCTGGAACCGGTTTGAACTGGTTTAAACCGGCTGGAACCGGCTGGAACCGGTTTGAACCGGCTGGAACCGGCTGGAACCGGCTGGAACCGGTTTGAACCGGTTTAAACCGGCTGGAACCGGCTGGAACCGGCTGGAACCGGTTTGAACCGGTTTAAACCGGCTGGAACCGGCTGGAACCGGTTTGAACCGGTTTAAACCGGTTTGAACCGGCTGGAACCGGCTGGAACCGGCTGGAACCGGTTTGAACCGGTTTAAACCGGTTTGAACCGGCTGGAACCGGCTGGAACCGGCTGGAACCGGTTTGAACCGGCTGGAACCGGCTGTAACCGCCTGAAATCGGCTGGAACAGGCTAGAACCGGCTGGAACCGGCTGCAGCTAGCTTGAACCTGCTGGAACCGGCTGGAACCGGCTTCACCCGGCTGGAACCGGCTGGAACCGGTTTGACCCGGCTGGTACCGGCTGTAACCGCCTGAAACCGGGTGGAACAGGCTAGAACCGTCTGGAACCGGTTTGAACCGGCTGGAACCGGCTGGAACCGCCTGAAACCGGCGGGAACCGGCTGGAATCAGCTGGAACCGGTTTTTTCCGGCTGGAACTGGCTGAAACCGGCTGGAACCGGCTGGTACCGGCTCGAACCAGCTAGAATCGGCTGGAACCGAATGGAACCGGCTGGAACCCACTGTAACAGGCTGGCTCGCTGGCTGGCACTGGCTGGGAGGCTGGGAGGCTGGGAGGCTGGGAGGCTGGCTGGGAGGCTGTCTGGGAGGCTGGCTGGCTGGCAGGCTGGCCGGCTGGCTGGCGGGCTGGCTGGCTGGCTGGCTGGCTGGGAGGCTGGGAGGCTGGGAGGCTGGCTGGGAGGCTGCGAGACTGGCTGGGAGGCTGGGAGAATGGGAGGCTGGCTGAGAGGCTGGGAGGCTGTGAGTCTTGCAGGCTGGGAGGCTGGCTGGGAGGCTGGGAGGCTGGGAGGCTGGGAGGCTGGGAGGCTGGGAGTCTGGCTGGGAGGCTGCCTGGGAGGCTGGCTGGCTGGCGGGCTGGCTGGCTGGCTGGCTGGCTGGGAGGCTGGCTGAGAGGATGGCTGGCTGGTTGGCTGGACCGGCTGGACCAACTGGAAGCGGCTGGAACCGGCTGGAACCGGCTGGAACCGGCTTGACCCGGCTGGAACCTGCTGGAACCGGTTTGAACAGGCTGGAACCGGCTGGAACAGGCTGGCTCGCTGGCTGGCACTGGCTGGGAGGTTGGAAGTCTGGGAGGCTGGGAGGCTGGGAGGCTGGGAGTCTGTGAGGCTGGCTGGGAGGCTGCCTGGGAGGCTGGCTGGCTGGCGGGCTGGCTGGCTGGCTGGCGGGCTGGCTGGCTGGCTGGCTGGCAGGGAGGCTGGGAGGCTGGGAGGCTGGCTGGGAGGCTGGGAGGCTGGCTGGGAGGCTGGGAGAATGGGAGGCTGGCTGAGAGGCTGGGAGGCTGTGAGTCTTGGAGGCTGGGAGGCTGGGAGGCTGGCTGGGAGGCTGGGAGGCTGGCTGGGAGGCTGGGAGAATGGGAGGCTGGCTGGGAGGCTGGGAGGCTAGGAGTCTTGGAGGCTGGGAGGCTGGCTGGGAGGCTGGGAGGCTGGGAGGCTGGGTGGCTGGCTGGGAGGCTGCCTGGGAGGCTGGCTGGCTGGCGGGCTGGCTGGCTGGCTGGCTGGCTGGGAGGCTGGCTGAGAGGATGGCTGGCTGGTTGGCTGGACAGGCTGGACCACCTGGAAGCGGCTGGAACCGGCTGGAACCGGCTAGAACCGGCTTGACCCGGCTGGAACCGGCTGGAACCGGTTTGAACCGGCTGGAACCGGCTGGAACCGGCTGGAACCGGTTTGAACCGGCTGGAACCGGCTGGAACCGGCTGGAACCGGTTTGAACCGGCTGGAAACGGCTGGAACCGGCTGGAACCGGTTTGAACCGGTTTAAACTGGCTGGAACCGGCTGGAACCGGCTGGAACCGGCTGGAACCGGTTTGAACCGGTTTAAACCGGCTGGAACCGGCTGGAACCGGTTTGAACCGGCTGGAACCGGCTTGAACCGGTTTAAACCGGCTGGAACCGGCTGGAACCGGTTTGAACCGGTTTGAACCGGCTGGAACCGGCTGGAACCGGCTGGAACCGGTTTGAACCGGCGGGAACCGGCTGGAATCGGCTGGAACCGGTTTTTTCCGGCTTGAACTGGCTGAAACCGGCTGGAACCGGCTGGTACCGGCTCGAACCGGCTAGAATCGGCTGGAACCGAATGGAAGCGGCTGTAACCGGCTGGAACAGGCTGGCTCGCTGGCTGGCACTGGCTGGGAGGCTGGGAGGCTGGGAGGCTGGGAGGCTGGCTGGGAGGCTGCCTGGGAGGCTGGCTGGCTGGCGGGCTGGCTGGCTGGCTGGCGGGCTGGCTGTCGGGCTGGCTGGCTGGGAGGCTGGGAAGCTGGGAGGCTGGCTGGGAGGCTGGGAGAATGGCTGGGAGGCTGGGAGAATGGGAGGCTGGCTGAGAGGCTGGGAGGCTGTGAGTCTTGGAGGCTGGGAGGCTGGCTAGGAGGCTGGGAGGCTGGGAGGCTGGGAGGCTGGGAGTCTGGCTGGGAGGCTGCCTGGGAGGCTGGCTGGCTGGCGGGCTGGCTGGCTGGCTGGCTGGCTGGGAGGCTGGCTGAGAGGATGGCTGGCTGGTTGGCTGGACCGGCTGGAACACCTGGAAGCGGCTGGAACCGGCTGGAACCGGCTTGACCCGGCTGGAACCTGCTGGAACCGGTTTGAACAGGCTGGAACCGGCTGGAACAGGCTGGCTCGCTGGCTGGCACTGGCTGGGAGGTTGGAAGGCTGGGAGGCTGGGAGGCTGGGAGGCTGGGAGGCTGTGAGGCTGGCTGGGAGGCTGCCTGGGAGGCTGGCTGGCTGGCGGGCTGGCTGGCTGGCGGGCGGGCTGGCTGGCTGGCTGGCTGGCAGGGAGGCTGGGAGGCTGGGAGGCGGGCTGGGAGGCTGGGAGGCTGGCTGGGAGGCTGGGAGAATGGGAGGCTGGCTGAGAGGCTTGGAGGCTGTGAGTCTTGGAGGCTGGGAGGCTGGCTGGGAGGCTGGGAGGCTGGGAGGCTTGGAGGCAGGGAGGCTGGGAGGCTGGGAGGCTGGCTGGGAGGCTGGGAGGCTGGCTGGGAGGCTGGGAGAATGGGAGGCTGGCTGGGAGGCTGGGAGGCTAGGAGTCTTGGAGGCTGGGAGGCTGGCTGGGAGGCTGGGAGGCTGGGAGGCTGGGAGGCTGGCTGGGAGGCTGCCTGGGAGGCTGGCTGGCTGGCGGGCTGGCTGGCTGGCTGGCTGGCTGGGAGGCTGGCTGAGAGGATGGCTGGCTGGTTGGCTGGACCGGCTGGAACACCTGGAAGCAGCTGGAACCGGCTGGAACCGGCTGGAACCGGCTTGACCCGGCTGGAACCGGCTGGAACCGGTTTGAACCGGCTGGAACCGGTTTGAACCGGCTGGAACCGGCTGGAACCGGCTGGAACCGGTTTGAACTGGTTGGAACCGGCTGGAACCGGCTGGAACCGGTTTGAACCGGTTTAAACCGGCTGGAACCGGCTGGAACCGGTTTGAACCGGTTTAAACCGGTTTGAACCGGCTGGAACCGTCTGGAACCGGTTTGAACCGGTTTAAACAGGCTGGAACCGGCTGGAACCGGCTGGAACCGGCTGGAACCGGTTTGAACCGGCTGGAACCGGATGGAACCGGTTTGAACCGATTTAAACCGGTTTGAACCGGCTGGAACCGGCTGGAACCGACTGGAACCGGCTGGAACCGGCTGGAACCGGTTTGAACCGGCTGGAACCGGCTGGAACCGGTTTGAACCGGTTTAAACCGGTTTGAACCGGCTGGAACCGGCTGGAACCGGTTTGAACCGGAACCGGTTTGAACCGGCTGGAACCGGCTGGAACCGCCTGAAACCGGCGGGAACCGGCTGGAATCGGCTGGAACCGGTTTTTTCCGGCTGGAACTGGCTGAAACCGGCTGGAACCGGCTGGTACCGGCTCGAACCGGCTAGAATCGGCTGGAACCGAATGGAACCGGCTGGAACCCACTGTAACAGGCTGGCTCGCTGGCTGGCACTGGCTGGGAGGCTGGGAGGCTGGGAGGCTGGGACGCTGGCTGGGAGGCTGCCTGGGAGGCTGGCTGGCTGGCGGGCTGGCTGGCTGGCTGGCGGGCTGGCTGGCGGGCTGGCTGGCTGTGAGGCTGGGAGGCTGGGAAGCTGGCTGGGAGGCTGAGAGACTGGCTGGGAGGCTGGGAGAATGGGAGGCTGGCTGAGAGGCTGGGAGCCTGTGAGTCTTGCAGGCTGGGAGGCTGGCTGGGAGGCTGGGAGGCTGGGAGGCTGGGAGGCTGGGAGTCTGGCTGGGAGGCTGCCTGGGAGGCTGGCTGGCTGGCGGGCTGGCTGGCTGGCTGGCTGGCTGGGAGGCTGGCTGAGAGGATGGCTGGCTGGTTGGCTGGACCGGCTGGACCACCTGGAAGCGGCTGGAACCGGCTGGAACCGGCTGGAACCGGCTTGACCCGGCTGGAACCTGCTGGAACCGGTTTGAACAGGCTGGAACCGGCTGGAACAGGCTGGCTCGCTGGCTGGCACCGGCTGGGAGGTTGGAAGGCTGGGAGGCTGGGAGGCTGGGAGGCTGGGAGGCTGTGAGGCTGGCTGGGAGGCTGCCTGGGAGGCTGGCTGGCTGGCGGGCTGGCTGGCTGGCTGGCGGGCTGGCTGGCTGGCTGGCTGGCAGGGAGGCTGGGAGGCTGGGAGGCTGGCTGGGAGGCTGGGAGGCTGGCTGGGAGGCTGGGAGAATGGGAGGCTGGCTGAGAGGCTGGGAGGCTGTGAGTCTTGGAGGCTGGGAGGCTGGCTGGAAGGCTGGGAGCCTGGGAGGCTTGGAGGCTAGGAGGCTGGGAGTCTGGCTGGGAGGCTGGGAGGCTGGCTGGGAGGCTGGGAGAATGGGAGGCTGGCTGGGAGGCTGGGAGGCTAGGAGTCTTGGAAGCTGGGAGGCTGGCTGGGAGGCTGGGAGGCTGGGAGGCTGGGAGGCTGGCTGGGAGGCTGCCTGGGAGGCTGGCTGGCTGGCGGGCTGGCTGGCTGGCTGGCTGGCTGGGAGGCTGGCTGAGAGGATGGCTGGCCGGCTGGAACCGGCTGGAACCGGCTGGAACCGGTTGGAACCGGTTTAAACCGGCTGGAACCGGCTGGAACCGGCTGGAACCGGTTTGAACCGGTTTCAACCAGTTTGAACCGGCTGGAACCGGCTGGAACCGGTTTGAACCGGTTTAAACAGGCTGGAACCGGCTGGAACCGGCTGGAACCGGCTGGAACCGGTTTGAACCGGCTGGAACCGGATGGAACCGGTTTGAACCGGTTTAAACCGGCTGGAACCGACTGGAACCGGCTGGAACCGGCTGGAACCGGTTTGAACCGGCTGGAACCGGGTGGAACCGGTTTGAACCGGCTGGAACCGGCTGGATTCGGCTGGAACCGGTTTGAACCGGTTTAAACCGGCTGGAATCGGCTGGAACCGGTTTGAACCGGCTGGAACCGGCTGGAACCGGTTTGAACCGGTTTAAACCGGCTGGAACCGGCTGGAACCGGTTTGAACCGGCTGGAACCGGCTGGAACCGGTTTGAACCGTTTTAAACCGGCTGGAACCGGCTGGAACCGGTTTGAACCGGCTGGAACCGGCTGGAACCGGCTGGAACCGGTTTGAACCGGTTTAAACCGGCTGGAACCGGCTGGAACCGGCTGGAACCGGCTGGAACCGGTTTGAACCGGTTTAAACCGGCTGGAACCGGCTGGAACCGGTTTGAACCGGCTGGAACCGGCTTGAACCGGTTTGAACCGGTTTAAACCGTTTTGAACCGGCTGGAACCGGCTGGAACCGGTTTGAACCGGTTTAAACCGGCTGGAACCGGCTGGAACCGGTTTGAACCGGTTTAAACCGGCTGGAACCGGCTGGAACCGGCTGGAACCGGTTTGAACCGGTTTAAACCGGTTTGAACCGGCTGTAACCGGCTGGAACCGGCTGGAACCGGTTTGAACCGGCTGGAACCGGCTGGAACCGCCTGAAATCGGCTGGAACAGGCTAGAACCGGCTGGAACCGGCTGCAGCTAGCTTGAACCGGCTGGAACCGGCTGGAACCGGCTTCACCCGGCTGGAACCGGCTGGAACCGGTTTGAAACGGCTGGTACCGGCTGTAACCGCCTGAAACCGGGTGGAACAGGCTAGAACCGGCTGGAACCGGCTGCAGCTAGCTTGAACCGGCTGGAACCGGCTGGAACCGGCTTCACCCGGCTGGAACCGGCTGGAACCGGTTTGAAATGGCTGGTATCGGCTGTAACCGCCTGAAACCGGGTGGAACAGGCTAGAACCGTCTGGAACCGGTTTGAACCGGTTTAAACCGGTTGGAACCGGCTGGAACCGGTTTGAACCGGTTTAAACCGGCTGAAACCGGCTGGAACCGGCTGGAACCGGTTTGAACCGGTTTAAACCGGCTGGAACCGGTTGGATCCGGTTTGAACCGGCTGGAACCGGTTTGAACCGGCTGGAACCGGCTGGATCCGCCTGGAACCGGTTTGAACCGGCTGGAACCGGCTGGAACCGGTTTGAACCGGTTTAAACCGGTTTGAACCGGCTGGAACCGGCTGGAACCGGTTTGAATCGGCTGGAACCGGCTGTAACCGCCTGAAACCGGCTGGAACAGGCTAGAACCGGCTGGAACCGGCTGGAGCTAGCTTGAACCGGCTGGAACCGTCTGGAACCGGCTTAACCCGGCTGGAACCGGCTGGAACCGGTTTGAACCGGCTGGTACCGGCTGTAACCGCCTGAAACCGGCTGGAACAGTCTAGAACCAGCTGGAACCGGTTTGAGCCGGCTGGAACCGGCTGGAACCGGTTTTTTCCGGCTGGAACTGGCTGGAACCGGCTGTAACCAGCTGGTAACGGCTCGAACCGGCTAGAATCGGCTGGAACCGGTGGGAACCGGCTGGAACCGGCTGGAACAGGCTGGCTCGCTGGCTGGCACTGGCTGGGAGGCTGGGAGGCTGGGAGGCTGGGAGGCTGGGAGGCTGGGAGGCTGGGAGGTTGGCTGGGAGGCTGCCTGGGAGGCTGGCTGGCTGGCGGGCTGGCTGGCTGGCTGGCGGGCTGGCTGGCTGGCTGCCTGGCTGGGAGGCTGGGAAGCTGGGAGGCTGGCTGGGAGGCTGGGAGCCTGGGAGGCTGGGAGGCTGGCTGGGAGGCTGGGAGGCTGGCTGGGAGGCTGGGAGAATGGGAGGCTGGCTGGGAGGCTGGGAGGATAGGAGTCTTGGAGGCTGGGAGGCTGGCTGGGAGGCTGGGAGGCTGGGAGGCTGGGAGGCTGGGAGGCTGGGAGGCTGGCTGCGAGGCTGCCTGGGAGGCTGGCTGGCTGGCGGGCTTTCTGGCTGGCTGGCTGGCTGGGAGGCTGGCTGAGAGGATGGCTGGCTGGTTGGCTGGACCGGCTGGACGACCTGGAAGCGGCTGGAAGCGGCTGGAACCGGCTTGACCCGGCTGGAACTGGCTGGAACCGGCTGGAACCGGCTGGAACCGGTTTGAACCGGCTGGAATCGGCTGGAACCGGTTTGAACCGGTTTAAACCGGTTTGACCCGGCTGGAACCGGCTGGAACCGGCTGGAACCGGTTTGAACTGGTTTAAACCAGGCGGAACCAGCTGGAACCAGCTGGAACCGGCTGGAACCGGTTTGAACCGGTTTAAACCGGTTTGAACCGGCTGGAACCGGTTTGAACCGGTTTAAACAGGCTAGAACCGGCTGGAACCGGCCGGAGCTAGCTTGAACCGGCTGGTACCGCCTGGAACCGGCTAGAACCGGCTGGAACCGGCTGGAACCGGTTTGAACCGGTTTAAACCGGCTGGAACCGGCTGGAACCGGCTGGAACCGGTTGGAATCGGCTGGAACCGGCTGTAACCGCCTGAAACCGGCTGGAACAGGCTAGAACCGGCTGGAACCGGCTGGAGCTAGCTTGAACCGGCTGGAACCGGCTGGAACCGGCTTAACCCGGCTGGAACCGGCTGGAACCGGTTTGAACCGGCTGGTACCGGCTGTAACCGCCTGAAACCGGCTGGAACAGTCTAGAACCAGCTGGAACCGGTTTGAGCCGGCTGGAACCGGCTGGAACCGGTTTTTTCAGGCTGGAACTGGCTGGAACCGGCTGTAACCGGCTGGTAACGGCTCGAACCGGCTAGAATCGGCTGGAACCGATAGGAACCGGCTGGAACCGGCTGGAACAGGCTGGCTCGCTGGCTGGCACTGGCTGGGAGGCTGGGAGGCTGGGAGGCTGGGAGGCTGGGAGGCTGGGAGGCTGGGAGGTTGGCTGGGAGGCTCCCTGGGAGGCTGGCTGGCTGGCGGGCTGGCTGGCTGGCTGGTGGGCTGGCTGGCTGGCTGCCTGGCTGGGAGGCTGGGAGGCTGGGAGGCTGGCTGGGAGGCTGGGAGCCTGGGAGGCTGGGAGGCTGGCTGGGAGGCTGGGAGGCTGGCTGGGAGGCTGGGAGAATGGGAGGCTGGCTGGGAGGCTGGGAGGCTGGCTGGGAGGCTGGGAGGCTGGGAGGCTGGGAGGCTGGGAGGCTGGCTGCGAGGCTGCCTGGGAGGCTGGCTGGCTGGCGGGCTGTCTGGCTGGCTGGCTGGCTGGGAGGCTGGCTGAGAGGATGGCTGGCTGGTTGGCTGGACCGGCTGGACGACCTGGAAGCGGCTGGAAGCGGCTGGAACCGGCTGGAACCGGCTTGACCCGGCTGGAACTGGCTGGAACCGGCTGGAACCGGCTGGAACCGGCTGGAACCGGTTTGAACCGGTTTAAACCGGCTGGAACCGGCTGGAACCGGTTTGAACCGGTTTAAACCGGCTGGAACCGGCTGGAACCGGCTGGAACCGGTTTGAACCGGTTTAAACAGGCTGGAACCTGCTGGAACCGGTTTGAACCGGCTGGAACCGGCTGGAACCGGTTTGAACCGGTTTAAACCGGTTTGAACCAGCTGGAACCGGCTGGAACCGGTTTGAACCGGTTTAAACCAGCTGGAACCAGCTGGAACCGGTTTGAACCGGCTGGAACCGGTTTGAACCGGTTTAAACGGCTGGAACTGGCTGGAACCGGCTGGAACCGGTTTGAACTGGTTTAAACCGGCTGGAACCGGCTGGAACCGGTTTGAACCGGCTGGAACCGGCTGGAACCGGTTTGAACCGGTTTAAACCGGTTTAAACCAGCTGGAACCAGCTGGAACCGGTTTGAACCGGCTGGAACCGGCTTGACCCGGCGGGAACCGGCTGGAACCGGTTTGAATCGGTTTAAACCGGCTGGAACCGGCTGGAACAGGCTGGCTCGCTGGCTGGCACTGGCTGGGAGGCTGGGAGGCTGGGAGGCTGGGAGGCTGGGAGGCTGGGAGGCTGGGAGGCTGGCTGGGAGGCTGCCTGGGAGGCTGGCTGGCTGGCGGGCTGGCTGGCTGGCTGGCGGGCTGGCTGGCTGGCTGGCTGGCTGGCTGGGAGGATAGGAGGCTGGGAGGCTGGCTGGGAGGCTGGCTGGGAGGCTGGGAGAATGGGAGGCTGGCTGAGAGGCTGGGAGGCTGTGAGTCTTGGAGGCTGGGAGGCTGGGAGGCTGGGAGGCTGGGAGGCTGGGAGGCTGGCTGGGATGCTGCCTGTGAGGCTGGCTGGCTGGCGGGCTGGCTGGCTGGCTGTGAGGCTGGCTGAGAGGATGGCTGGCTGGTTGGCTGGACCGGCTGGACCACCTGGAAGCGGCTGGAAGCGGCTGGAAGCGGCGGGAACCGGCTGGAACCGGCTGGAACCGTTTTTTTCCGGCTGGAACTGGCTGGAACCGGCTGGAACGGGCTGGTATCGGCTCGAACCAGCTAGAATCGGCTGGAACCGGATGGAACTGGCTGGAACCGGCTGAACAGGCTGGCTCGCTGGCTGGCACTGGCTGGGAGGCTGGGAGGCTGGGAGGCTGGGAGGCTGGGAGGCTGGCTGGGAGGCTGCCTGGGAGGCTGGCTGGCTGGCGGGCTGGCTGGCTGGCTGGTGGGCTGGCTGCCTGGCTGGCTGGCTGGGAGGCTGGGAGGCTGGGAGGCTGGCTGGGAGGCTGGCTGGGAGGCTGGTAGAATGGGAGGCTGGCTGAGAGGCTGGGAGGCTGTGAGTCTTGGAGGCTGGGAGGCTGGCTGGGAGGCTGGGAGGCTGGCTGGGAGGCTGGGAGGCTGGGAGGCTGGGAGGCTGGGAGGCTGGGAGGCTGGCTGCGAGGCTGCCTGGGAGGCTGGCTGGCTGGCGGGCTGTCTGGCTGGCTGACTGGCTGGGAGGCTGGCTGAGAGGATGGCTGGCTGGTTGGCTGGACCGGCTGGACCACCTGGAAGCGGCTGGAAGCGGCTGGAAGCGGCTGGAACCGGCTTGACCAGGCTGGAACTGGCTGGAACCGGCTGGAACCGGCTGGAACCGGCTGGAACCGGTTTGAACCGGTTTAAACCGGTTTGAACCAGCTGGAACCGGCTGGAACCGGTTTGAACCGGTTTAAACCAGCTGGAACCAGCTGGAAGCGGTTTGAACCGGCTGGAACCGGTTGGAACCGGCTGGAACCGGCTGGAACCGGCTGGAACCGGTTTGAACCGGTTTAAACCGGCTGGAACTGGCTGGAACCGGCTGGAACCGGTTTGAACTGGTTTAAACCGGCTGGAACCGGCTGGAACCGGTTTGAACCGGCTGGAACCGGCTGGAACCGGTTTGAACCGGTTTAAACCGGTTTAAACCAGCTGGAACCAGCTGGAACCGGTTTGAACCGGCTGGAACCGGCTTGACCCGGCGGGAACCGGCGGGAACCAGCTGGAACCGGTTTGAACCGGTTTGAACCGGCTGGAACCGGTTTGAACCGTTTTAAACCAGTTTGAACCGGCTGGAACCGGCTGGAACCGGCTGGAACCGGTTCGAACCGGTTTAAACCGGCTGGAACCGGCTGGAACCGGCTGGAACCGGTTTGAACCGGTTTAAACCGGCTGGAACCGGCTGGAACCGGCTGGAACCGGTTTGAACCGGTTTAAACCGGTTTGAACCGGCTGGAACCGGCTGGAACCGGCTGGAACCGGCTGGAACCGGTTTGAATCGGTTTAAACCGGCTGGAACCGGCTGGAACAGGCTGGCTCGCTGGCTGGCACTGGCTGGGAGGCTGGGAGGCTGGGAGGCTGGGAGGCTGGGAGGCTGGGAGGCTGGGAGGCTGGCTGGGAGGCTGCCTGGGAGGCTGGCTGGCTGGCGGGCTGGCTGGCTGGCTGGCGGGCTGGCTGGCTGGCTGGCTGGCTGGCTGGGAGGATGGGAGGCTGGGAGGCTGGCTGGGAGGCTGGCTGGGAGGCTGGGAGAATGGGAGGCTGGCTGAGAGGCTGGGAGGCTGTGAGTCTTGGAGGCTGGGAGGCTGGGAGGCTGGGAGGCTGGGAGGCTGGGAGGCTGGCTGGGATGCTGCCTGTGAGGCTGGCTGGCTGGCGGGCTGGCTGGCTGGCTGGCTGGCTGTGAGGCTGGCTGAGAGGATGGCTGGCTGGTTGGCTGGACCGGCTGGACCACCTGGAAGCGGCTGGAAGCGGCTGGAAGCGGCGGGAACCGGCTGGAACTGGCTGGAACCGTTTTTTTCCGGCTGGAACTGGCTGGAACCGGCTGGAACGGGCTGGTATCGGCTCGAACCAGCTAGAATCGGCTGGAACCGGATGGAACTGGCTGGAACCGGCTGAACAGGCTGGCTCGCTGGCTGGCACTGGCTGGGAGGCTGGGAGGCTGGGAGGCTGGGAGGCTGGGAGGCTGGCTGGGAGGCTGCCTGGGAGGCTGGCTGGCTGGCGAGCTGGCTGGCTGGCTGGCTGGCTGGGAGGCTGTAAGGCTGGGAGGCTGGCTGGGAGGCTGGGAGGCTGGGAGGCTGGGAGGCTGGCTGGGAGGCTGGGAGAATGGGAGGCTGGCTGAGAGGCTGGGAGGCTGTGAGTCTTGGAGGCTGGGAGGCTGGCTGGGAGGCTGGGAGGCTGGGAGGCTGGGAGGCTGGGAGGCTGGGAGGCTGGCTGCGAGGCTGCCTGGGAGGCTGGCTGGCTGGCGGGCTTTCTGGCTGGCTGGCTGGCTGGGAGGCTGGCTGAGAGGATGGCTGGCTGGTTGGCTGGACCGGCTGGACGACCTGGAAGCGGCTGGAAGCGGCTGGAACCGGCTTGACCCGGCTGGAACTGGCTGGAACCGGCTGGAACCGGCTGGAACCGGTTTGAACCGGCTGGAACCGGCTGGAACCGGTTTGAACCGGTTTAAACCGGTTTGACCCGGCTGGAACCGGCTGGAACCGGCTGGAACCGGTTTGAACTGGTTTAAACCAGGCGGAACCAGCTGGAACCAGCTGGAACCGGCTGGAACCGGTTTGAACCGGTTTAAACCGGTTTGAACCGGCTGGAACCGGTTTGAACCGGTTTAAACAGGCTAGAACCGGCTGGAACCGGCCGGAGCTAGCTTGAACCGGCTGGTACCGCCTGGAACCGGCTAGAACCGGCTGGAACCGGCTGGAACCGGTTTGAACCGGTTTAAACCGGCTGGAACCGGCTGGAACCGGCTGGAACCGGTTGGAATCGGCTGGAACCGGCTGTAACCGCCTGAAACCGGCTGGAACAGGCTAGAACCGGCTGGAACCGGCTGGAGCTAGCTTGAACCGGCTGGAACCGGCTGGAACCGGCTTAACCCGGCTGGAACCGGCTGGAACCGGTTTGAACCGGCTGGTACCGGCTGTAACCGCCTGAAACCGGCTGGAACAGTCTAGAACCAGCTGGAACCGGTTTGAGCCGGCTGGAACCGGCTGGAACCGGTTTTTTCAGGCTGGAACTGGCTGGAACCGGCTGTAACCGGCTGGTAACGGCTCGAACCGGCTAGAATCGGCTGGAACCGGTAGGAACCGGCTGGAACCGGCTGGAACAGGCTGGCTCGCTGGCTGGCACTGGCTGGGAGGCTGGGAGGCTGGGAGGCTGGGAGGCTGGGAGGCTGGGAGGCTGGGAGGTTGGCTGGGAGGCTCCCTGGGAGGCTGGCTGGCTGGCGGGCTGGCTGGCTGGCTGGTGGGCTGGCTGGCTGGCTGCCTGGCTGGGAGGCTGGGAGGCTGGGAGGCTGGCTGGGAGGCTGGGAGCCTGGGAGGCTGGGAGGCTGGCTGGGAGGCTGGGAGGCTGGCTGGGAGGCTGGGAGAATGGGAGGCTGGCTGGGAGGCTGGGAGGCTGGCTGGGAGGCTGGGAGGCTGGGAGGCTGGGAGGCTGGGAGGCTGGCTGCGAGGCTGCCTGGGAGGCTGGCTGGCTGGCGGGCTGTCTGGCTGGCTGGCTGGCTGGGAGGCTGGCTGAGAGGATGGCTGGCTGGTTGGCTGGACCGGCTGGACGACCTGGAAGCGGCTGGAAGCGGCTGGAACCGGCTGGAACCGGCTTGACCCGGCTGGAACTGGCTGGAACCGGCTGGAACCGGCTGGAACCGGCTGGAACCGGTTTGAACCGGTTTAAACCGGCTGGAACCGGCTGGAACCGGTTTGAACCGGTTTAAACCGGCTGGAACCGGCTGGAACCGGCTGGAACCGGTTTGAACCGGTTTAAACGGGCTGGAACCTGCTGGAACCGGTTTGAACCGGCTGGAACCGGCTGGAACCGGTTTGAACCGGTTTAAACCGGTTTGAACCAGCTGGAACCGGCTGGAACCGGTTTGAACCGGTTTAAACCAGCTGGAACCAGCTGGAACCGGTTTGAACCGGCTGGAACCGGTTTGAACCGGTTTAAAACGGCTGGAACTGGCTGGAACCGGCTGGAACCGGTTTGAACTGGTTTAAACCGGCTGGAACCGGCTGGAACCGGTTTGAACCGGCTGGAACCGGCTGGAACCGGTTTGAACCGGTTTAAACCGGTTTAAACCAGCTGGAACCAGCTGGAACCGGTTTGAACCGGCTGGAACCGGCTTGACCCGGCGGGAACCGGCTGGAACCGGTTTGAATCGGTTTAAACCGGCTGGAACCGGCTGGAACAGGCTGGCTCGCTGGCTGGCACTGGCTGGGAGGCTGGGAGGCTGGGAGGCTGGGAGGCTGGGAGGCTGGGAGGCTGGGAGGCTGGCTGGGAGGCTGCCTGGGAGGCTGGCTGGCTGGCGGGCTGGCTGGCTGGCTGGCGGGCTGGCTGGCTGGCTGGCTGGCTGGCTGGGAGGATAGGAGGCTGGGAGGCTGGCTGGGAGGCTGGCTGGGAGGCTGGGAGAATGGGAGGCTGGCTGAGAGGCTGGGAGGCTGTGAGTCTTGGAGGCTGGGAGGCTGGGAGGCTGGGAGGCTGGGAGGCTGGGAGGCTGGCTGGGATGCTGCCTGTGAGGCTGGCTGGCTGGCGGGCTGGCTGGCTGGCTGTGAGGCTGGCTGAGAGGATGGCTGGCTGGTTGGCTGGACCGGCTGGACCACCTGGAAGCGGCTGGAAGCGGCTGGAAGCGGCGGGAACCGGCTGGAACCGGCTGGAACCGTTTTTTTCCGGCTGGAACTGGCTGGAACCGGCTGGAACGGGCTGGTATCGGCTCGAACCAGCTAGAATCGGCTGGAACCGGATGGAACTGGCTGGAACCGGCTGAACAGGCTGGCTCGCTGGCTGGCACTGGCTGGGAGGCTGGGAGGCTGGGAGGCTGGGAGGCTGGGAGGCTGGCTGGGAGGCTGCCTGGGAGGCTGGCTGGCTGGCGGGCTGGCTGGCTGGCTGGTGGGCTGGCTGCCTGGCTGGCTGGCTGGGAGGCTGGGAGGCTGGGAGGCTGGCTGGGAGGCTGGCTGGGAGGCTGGTAGAATGGGAGGCTGGCTGAGAGGCTGGGAGGCTGTGAGTCTTGGAGGCTGGGAGGCTGGCTGGGAGGCTGGGAGGCTGGCTGGGAGGCTGGGAGGCTGGGAGGCTGGGAGGCTGGGAGGCTGGGAGGCTGGCTGCGAGGCTGCCTGGGAGGCTGGCTGGCTGGCGGGCTGTCTGGCTGGCTGACTGGCTGGGAGGCTGGCTGAGAGGATGGCTGGCTGGTTGGCTGGACCGGCTGGACCACCTGGAAGCGGCTGGAAGCGGCTGGAAGCGGCTGGAACCGGCTTGACCAGGCTGGAACTGGCTGGAACCGGCTGGAACCGGCTGGAACCGGCTGGAACCGGTTTGAACCGGTTTAAACCGGTTTGAACCAGCTGGAACCGGCTGGAACCGGTTTGAACCGGTTTAAACCAGCTGGAACCAGCTGGAAGCGGTTTGAACCGGCTGGAACCGGTTGGAACCGGCTGGAACCGGCTGGAACCGGCTGGAACCGGTTTGAACCGGTTTAAACCGGCTGGAACTGGCTGGAACCGGCTGGAACCGGTTTGAACTGGTTTAAACCGGCTGGAACCGGCTGGAACCGGTTTGAACCGGCTGGAACCGGCTGGAACCGGTTTGAACCGGTTTAAACCGGTTTAAACCAGCTGGAACCAGCTGGAACCGGTTTGAACCGGCTGGAACCGGCTTGACCCGGCGGGAACCGGCGGGAACCAGCTGGAACCGGTTTGAACCGGTTTGAACCGGCTGGAACCGGTTTGAACCGTTTTAAACCAGTTTGAACCGGCTGGAACCGGCTGGAACCGGCTGGAACCGGTTCGAACCGGTTTAAACCGGCTGGAACCGGCTGGAACCGGCTGGAACCGGTTTGAACCGGTTTAAACCGGCTGGAACCGGCTGGAACCGGCTGGAACCGGTTTGAACCGGTTTAAACCGGTTTGAACCGGCTGGAACCGGCTGGAACCGGCTGGAACCGGCTGGAACCGGTTTGAATCGGTTTAAACCGGCTGGAACCGGCTGGAACAGGCTGGCTCGCTGGCTGGCACTGGCTGGGAGGCTGGGAGGCTGGGAGGCTGGGAGGCTGGGAGGCTGGGAGGCTGGGAGGCTGGCTGGGAGGCTGCCTGGGAGGCTGGCTGGCTGGCGGGCTGGCTGGCTGGCTGGCGGGCTGGCTGGCTGGCTGGCTGGCTGGCTGGGAGGATGGGAGGCTGGGAGGCTGGCTGGGAGGCTGGCTGGGAGGCTGGGAGAATGGGAGGCTGGCTGAGAGGCTGGGAGGCTGTGAGTCTTGGAGGCTGGGAGGCTGGGAGGCTGGGAGGCTGGGAGGCTGGGAGGCTGGCTGGGATGCTGCCTGTGAGGCTGGCTGGCTGGCGGGCTGGCTGGTTGGCTGGCTGGCTGTGAGGCTGGCTGAGAGGATGGCTGGCTGGTTGGCTGGACCGGCTGGACCACCTGGAAGCGGCTGGAAGCGGCTGGAAGCGGCGGGAACCGGCTGGAACTGGCTGGAACCGTTTTTTTCCGGCTGGAACTGGCTGGAACCGGCTGGAACGGGCTGGTATCGGCTCGAACCAGCTAGAATCGGCTGGAACCGGATGGAACTGGCTGGAACCGGCTGAACAGGCTGGCTCGCTGGCTGGCACTGGCTGGGAGGCTGGGAGGCTGGGAGGCTGGGAGGCTGGGAGGCTGGCTGGGAGGCTGCCTGGGAGGCTGGCTGGCTGGCGAGCTGGCTGGCTGGCTGGTGGGCTGGCTGCCTGGCTGGCTGGCTGGGAGGCTGGGAGGCTGGGAGGCTGGCTGGGAGGCTGGCTGGGAGGCTGGTAGAATGGGAGGCTGGCTGAGAGGCTGGGAGGCTGTGAGTCTTGGAGGCTGGGAGGCTGGCTGGGAGGCTGGGAGGCTGGCTGGGAGGCTGGGAGGCTGGGAGGCTGGGAGGCTGGGAGGCTGGGAGGCTGGCTGTGAGGCTGCCTGGGAGGCTGGCTGGCTGGCGGGCTGTCTGGCTGGCTGACTGGCTGGGAGGCTGGCTGAGAGGATGGCTGGCTGGTTGGCTGGACCGGCTGGACTACCTGGAAGCGGCTGGAAGCGGCTGGAACCGGCTGGAACCGGCTTGACCAGGCTGGAACTGGCTGGAACCGGCTGGAACCTGCTGGAACCGGCTGGAACCGGTTTGAACCGGTTTAAACCGGCTGGAACCGGCTGGAACCGGTTTGAACCGGTTTAAACCGGCTGGAACCGGCTGGAACCGTCTGGAACCGGTTTGAACCGGTTTAAACGGGCTGGAACCGGCTGGAACCGGTTTGAACCGGCTGGAACCGGCTGGAACCGGTTTGAACCGGTTTAAACCGGTTTGAACCAGCTGAAACCGGTTGGAACCGGTTTGAACCGGTTTAAACCAGCTGGAACCAGCTGGAACCGGTTTGAACCGGCTGGAACCGGTTTGAACCGGCTAGAACCGGCTGGAACCAGCTGGAACCGGTTTGAACCGGTTTAAACCGGCTGGAACCGGCTGGAACCGGCTGGAACCCGTTTGAACCGGTTTAAACCGGCTGGAACCGGCTGGAACCGGTTTGAACCGGCTGGAACCGGCTGGAACCGGTTTGAACCGGTTTAATCCGGTTTGAACCAGCTGGAACCGGCTGGAACCGGTTTGAACCGGTTTAAACCAGCTGGAACCAGCTGGAACCGGTTTGAACCGGCTGGAACCGGCTTGACCCGGCGGGAACCGGCTGGAACCGGCTGGAACCGGTTTTTTCCGGCTGGAATCTTTTGGCACCGGTTTGAACCGGCGGGAACCGGCTGGAACCGGTTTGAACCGGCTGGAACCGGCTGGAACCGGTTTGAACCGGTTTGAACCGGCTGGAACCGGCTGGAACCGACTGGAACCGGTTTGAACCGGTTTGAACCGGCTGGAACCGGCTGGAACCGGTTTGAACCGGCTGGAACCGGCTGGAACCGACTGGAACCGGTTTGAACCGGCTGGAACCGACTGGAACCGGTTTGAACCGGTTTAAACCGGCTGGAACCGGCTGGAACCGGTTTGAACCGGTTTAAACCGGTTTGAACCGGCTGGAACCGGCTGGAACCGGCTGGAACCGGTTTGAATCGGTTTAAACCGGCTGGAACCGGCTGGAACAGGCTGGCTCGCTGGCTGGCACTGGCTGGGAGGCTGGGAGGCTGGGAGGCTGGGAGGCTGGGAGGCTGGGAGGCTGGGAGGCTGGCTGGGAGGCTGCCTGGGAGGCTGGCTGGCTGGCGGGCTGGCTGGCTGGCTGGCGGGCTGGCTGGCTGGCTGGCTGGCTGGGAGGCTGGGAGGCTGGGAGGCTGGCTGTGAGGCTGGCTGGGAGGCTGGGAGAATGGGAGGCTGGCTGAGAGGCTGGGAGGCTGTGAGTCTTGGAGGCTGGGAGGCTGGGAGGCTGGGAGGCTGGGAGGCTGGGAGGCTGGCTGGTAGGCTGCCTGGGAGGCTGGCTGGCTGGCGGGCTGGCTGGCTGGCTGGCTGGCTGTGAGGCTGGCTGAGAGGATGGCTGGCTGGTTGGCTGGACCGGCTGGACCACCTGGAAGCGGCTGGAAGCGGCTGGAAGCGGCGGGAACCGGCTGGAACCGGCTGGAACCGTTTTTTTCCGGCTGGAACTGGCTGGAACTGGCTGGAACGGGCTGGTATCGGCTCGAACCAGCTAGAATCGGCTGGAACCGGATGGAACTGGCTGGAACCGGCTGGAACAGACTGGCTCGCTGGCTGGCACTGGCTGGGAGGCTGGGAGGCTGGGAGGCTGGGAGGCTGGGAGGCTGGCTGGGAGGCTGCCTGGGAGGCTGGCTGGCTGGCGGGCTGGCTGGCTGGCTGGCGGGCTGGCTGGCTGGCTGGCTTGCTGGGAGGGTGGGAGGATGGGAGGCTGGCTGGGAGGCTGGCTGGGAGGCTGGTAGAATGGGAGGCTGGCTGAGAGGCTGGGAGGCTGTGAGTCTTGGAGGCTGGGAGGCTGGCTGGGAGGCTGGGAGGCTGGGAGGCTGGGAGGCTGGGATGCTTGGAGGCTGACTGGGAGGCTGGGAAGCTGGCTGGGAGGCTGGGAGAATGGGAGGCTGGCTGGGACGCTGGGAGGCTGGGAGTCTTGGAGGCTGGGAGGCTGGCTGGGATGCTGGGAGGCTGGGAGGCTGGGAGGCTGGGAGGCTGGGAGGCTGGGAGGCTGGCTGGGAGGCTGCCTGGGAGGCTGGCTGGCTGGCGGGCTGGCTGGCTGGCTGGCGGGCTGGCTGGCTGGCTGGCGGGCTGGCTGGCTGGCTGGGTTGCTGGGAGGGTGGGAGGATGGGAGGCTGGCTGGGAGGCTGGCTGGGAGGCTGGTAGAATGGGAGGCTGGCTGAGAGGCTGGGAGGCTGTGAGTCTTGGAGGCTGGGAGGCTGGCTGGGAGGCTGGGAGGCTGGGAGGCTGGGAGGCTGGGATGCTGGGAGGCTGACTGGGAGGCTGGGAAGCTGGCTGGGAGGCTGGGAGAATGGGAGGCTGGCTGGGACGCTGGGAGGCTGGGAGTCTTGGAGGCTGGGAGGCTGGCTGGGATGCTGGGAGGCTGGGAGGCTGGGAGGCTGGGAGGCTGGGAGGCTGGGAGGCTGGCTGGGAGGCTGCCTGGGAGGCTGGCTGGCTGGCGGGCTGGCTGGCTGGCTGGCTGGCTGGGAGGCTGGCTGAGAGGATGGCTGGCTGGTTGGCTGGACTGGCTGGACCACCTGGAAGCAGCTGGAAGCGGCTGGAACCGGCTGGAACCGGCTTGACCCGGCTGGAACCGGCTGGAACCGACTGGAACCGGTTTGAACTGGTTTAAACCAGGCGGAACCAGCTGGAACCAGCTGGAACCGGCTGGAACCGGTTTGAACCGGTTTAAACCGGTTTGAACCGGCTGGAACCGGTTTGAACCGGTTTAAACAGGCTAGAACCGGCTGGAACCGGCTGGAGCTAGCTTGAACCGGCTGGTACCGGCTGGAACCGGCTAGAACCGGCTGGAACCGGCTGGAACCGGTTTGAACCGGTTTAAACCGGTTTGAACCGGCTGGAACCGGCTGGAACCGGTTTGAATCGGCTGGAACCGGCTGTAACCGCCTGAAACCGGCTGGAACAGGCTAGAACCGGCTGGAACCGGCTGGAGCTAGCTTGAACCGGCTGGAACCGGCTGGAACCGGCTTAACCCGGCTGGAACCGGCTGGAACCGGTTTGAACCGGCTGGTACCGGCTGTAACCGCCTGAAACCGGCTGGAACAGTCTAGAACCAGCTGGAACCGGTTTGAGCCGGCTGGAACCGGCTGGAACCGGTTTGAATCGGCTGGAACCGGCTGTAACCGCCTGAAACCGGCTGGAACAGGCTAGAACCGGCTGGAACCGGCTGGAGCTAGCTTGAACCGGCTGGTACCGGCTGGAACCGGCTAGAACCGGCTGGAACCGGCTGGAACCGGTTTGAACCGGTTTAAACCGGTTGGAACTGGCTGGAACCGGCTGTAACCGGCTGGTAACGGCTCGAACCGGCTAGAATCGGCTGGAACCGGTGGGAACCGGCTGGAACCGGCTGGAACAGGCTGGCTCGCTGGCTGGCACTGGCTGGGAGGCTGGGAGGCTGGGAGGCTGGGAGGCTGGGAGGCTGGGAGGCTGGGAGGTTGGCTGGGAGGCTGCCTGGGAGGCTGGCTGGCTGGCGGGCTGGCTGGCTGGCTGGCGGGCTGGCTGGCTGGCTGCCTGGCTGGGAGGCTGGGAGGCTCGGAGGCTGGCTGGGAGGCTGGGAGCCTGGGAGGCTGGGAGGCTGGCTGGGAGTTTGGGAGGCTGGCTGGGAGGCTGGGAGAATGGGAGGCTGGCTGGGAGGCTGGGAGGATAGGAGTCTTGGAGGCTGGGAGGCTGGCTGGGAGGCTGGGAGGCTGGGAGGCTGGGAGGCTGGGAGGCTGGGAGGCTGGCTGCGAGGCTGCCTGGGAGGCTGGCTGGCTGGCGGGCTGTCTGGCTGGCTGGCTGGCTGGGAGGCTGGCTGAGAGGATGGCTGGCTGGTTGGCTGGACCGGCTGGACGACCTGGAAGCGGCTGGAAGCGGCTGGAACCGGCTGGAACAGGCTTGACCCGGCTGGAACTGGCTGGAACCGGCTGGAACCGGCTGGAACCGGCTGGAACCGGTTTGAACCGGCTGGAACCGGCTGGAACCGGTTTGAACCGGTTTAAACCGGTTTGACCCGGCTGGAACCGGCTGGAACCGGCTGGAACCGGTTTGAACTGGTTTAAACCAGGCGGAACCAGCTGGAACCAGCTGGAACCGGCTGGAACCGGTTTGAACCGGTTTAAACCGGTTTGAACCGGCTGGAACCGGTTTGAACCGGTTTAAACAGGCTAGAACCGGCTGGAACCGGCCGGAGCTAGCTTGAACCGGCTGGTACCGGCTGGAACCGGCTAGAACCGGCTGGAACCGGCTGGAACCGGTTTGAACCGGTTTAAACCGGTTTGAACCGGCTGGAACCGGCTGGAACCGGTTTGAATCGGCTGGAACCGGCTGTAACCGCCTGAAACCGGCTGGAACAGGCTAGAACCGGCTGGAACCGGCTGGAGCTAGCTTGAACCGGCTGGAACCGGCTGGAACCGGTTTAACCCGGCTGGAACCGGCTGGAACCGGTTTGAACCGGCTGGTACCGGCTGTAACCGCCTGAAACCGGCTGGAACAGTCTAGAACCAGCTGGAACCGGTTTGAGCCGGCTGGAACCGGCTGGAACCGGTTTGAACCGGTTTAAACCGGCTGGAACCGGCTGGAACCGGCTGGAACCGGTTTGAACCGGTTTAAACGGGCTGGAACCTGCTGGAACCGGTTTGAACCGGCTGGAACCGGCTGGAACCGGTTTGAACCGGTTTAAACCGGTTTGAACCAGCTGGAACCGGCTGGAACCGGTTTGAACCGGTTTAAACCAGCTGGAACCAGCTGGAACCGGTTTGAACCGGCTGGAACCGGTTTGAACCGGTTTAAACCGGCTGGAACTGGCTGGAACCGGCTGGAACCGGTTTGAACTGGTTTAAACCGGCTGGAACCGGTTTGAACCGGCTGGAACCGGCTGGAACCGGTTTGAACCGGTTTAAACCGGTTTAAACCAGCTGGAACCAGCTGGAACCGGTTTGAACCGGCTGGAACCGGCTTGACCCGGCGGGAACCGGCGGGAACCAGCTGGAACCGGTTTGAACCGGTTTGAACCGGCTGGAAACGGCTGGAACCGGTTTGAACCGTTTTAAACCAGTTTGAACCGGCTGGAACCGGCTGGAACCGGCTGGAACCGGTTTGAACCGGTTTAAACCGGCTGGAACCGGCTGGAACCGGCTGGAACCGGCTGAAACCGGTTTGAACCGGTTTAAACCGGCTGGAACCGGCTGGAACAGGCTGGAACCGGTTTGAACCGGTTTAAACCGGTTTGAACCGGCTGGAACCGGCTGGAACCGGTTTGAATCGGTTTAAACCGGCTGGAACCGGCTGGAACAGGCTGGCTCGCTGGCTGGCACTGGCTGGGAGGCTGGGAGGCTGGGAGGCTGGGAGGCTGGGAGGCTGGGAGGCTGGGAGGCTGGCTGGGAGGCTGCCTGGGAGGCTGGCTGGCTGGCGGGCTGGCTGGCTGGCTGGCGGGCTGGCTGGCTGGCTGGCTGGCTGGCTGGGAGGATAGGAGGCTGGGAGGCTGGCTGGGAGGCTGGCTGGGAGGCTGGGAGAATGGGAGGCTGGCTGAGAGGCTGGGAGGCTGTGAGTCTTGGAGGCTGGGAGGCTGGGAGGCTGGGAGGCTGGGAGGCTGGGAGGCTGGCTGGGATGCTGCCTGTGAGGCTGGCTGGCTGGCGGGCTGGCTGGCTGGCTGGCTGGCTGTGAGGCTGGCTGAGAGGATGGCTGGCTGGTTGGCTGGACCGGCTGGACCACCTGGAAGCGGCTGGAAGTGGCTGGAAGCGGCGGGAACCGGCTGGAACCGGCTGGAACCGTTTTTTTCCGGCTGGAACTGGCTGGAACCGGCTGGAACGGGCTGGTATCGGCTCGAACCAGCTAGAATCGGCTGGAACCGGATGGAACTGGCTGGAACCGGCTGAACAGGCTGGCTCGCTGGCTGGCACTGGCTGGGAGGCTGGGAGGCTGGGAGGCTGGGAGGCTGGGAGGCTGGCTGGGAGGCTGCCTGGGAGGCTGGCTGGCTGGCGGGCTGGCTGGCTGGCTGGTGGGCTGGCTGCCTGGCTGGCTGGCTGGGAGGCTGGGAGGCTGGGAGGCTGGCTGGGAGGCTGGCTGGGAGGCTGGTAGAATGGGAGGCTGGCTGAGAGGCTGGGAGGCTGTGAGTCTTGGAGGCTGGGAGGCTGGCTGGGAGGCTGGGAGGCTGGCTGGGAGGCTGGGAGGCTGGGAGGCTGGGAGGCTGGGAGGCTGGGAGGCTGGCTGCGAGGCTGCCTGGGAGGCTGGCTGGCTGGCGGGCTGTCTGGCTGGCTGACTGGCTGGGAGGCTGGCTGAGAGGATGGCTGGCTGGTTGGCTGGACCGGCTGGACCACCTGGAAACGGCTGGAAGCGGCTGGAAGCGGCTGGAACCGGCTTGACCAGGCTGGAACTGGCTGGAACCGGCTGGAACCGGCTGGAACCGGCTGGAACCGGTTTGAACCGGTTTAAACCGGTTTGAACCAGCTGGAACCGGCTGGAACCGGTTTGAACCGGTTTAAACCAGCTGGAACCAGCTGGAAGCGGTTTGAACCGGCTGGAACCGGTTGGAACCGGCTGGAACCGGCTGGAACCGGCTGGAACCGGTTTGAACCGGTTTAAACCGGCTGGAACTGGCTGGAACCGGCTGGAACCGGTTTGAACTGGTTTAAACCGGCTGGAACCGGCTGGAACCGGTTTGAACCGGCTGGAACCGGCTGGAACCGGTTTGAACCGGTTTAAACCGGTTTAAACCAGCTGGAACCAGCTGGAACCGGTTTGAACCGGCTGGAACCGGCTTGACCCGGCGGGAACCGGCGGGAACCAGCTGGAACCGGTTTGAACCGGTTTGAACCGGCTGGAACCGGTTTGAACCGTTTTAAACCAGTTTGAACCGGCTGGAACCGGCTGGAACCGGCTGGAACCGGTTCGAACCGGTTTAAACCGGCTGGAACCGGCTGGAACCGGCTGGAACCGGTTTGAACCGGTTTAAACCGGCTGGAACCGGCTGGAACCGGCTGGAACCGGTTTGAACCGGTTTAAACCGGTTTGAACCGGCTGGAACCGGCTGGAACCGGCTGGAACCGGCTGGAACCGGTTTGAATCGGTTTAAACCGGCTGGAACCGGCTGGAACAGGCTGGCTCGCTGGCTGGCACTGGCTGGGAGGCTGGGAGGCTGGGAGGCTGGGAGGCTGGGAGGCTGGGAGGCTGGGAGGCTGGCTGGGAGGCTGCCTGGGAGGCTGGCTGGCTGGCGGGCTGGCTGGCTGGCTGGCGGGCTGGCTGGCTGGCTGGCTGGCTGGCTGGGAGGATGGGAGGCTGGGAGGCTGGCTGGGAGGCTGGCTGGGAGGCTGGGAGAATGGGAGGCTGGCTGAGAGGCTGGGAGGCTGTGAGTCTTGGAGGCTGGGAGGCTGGGAGGCTGGGAGGCTGGGAGGCTGGGAGGCTGGCTGGGATGCTGCCTGTGAGGCTGGCTGGCTGGCGGGCTGGCTGGCTGGCTGGCTGGCTGTGAGGCTGGCTGAGAGGATGGCTGGCTGGTTGGCTGGACCGGCTGGACCACCTGGAAGCGGCTGGAAGCGGCTGGAAGCGGCGGGAACCGGCTGGAACTGGCTGGAACCGTTTTTTTCCGGCTGGAACTGGCTGGAACCGGCTGGAACGGGCTGGTATCGGCTCGAACCAGCTAGAATCGGCTGGAACCGGATGGAACTGGCTGGAACCGGCTGAACAGGCTGGCTCGCTGGCTGGCACTGGCTGGGAGGCTGGGAGGCTGGGAGGCTGGGAGGCTGGGAGGCTGGCTGGGAGGCTGCCTGGGAGGCTGGCTGGCTGGCGAGCTGGCTGGCTGGCTGGTGGGCTGGCTGCCTGGCTGGCTGGCTGGGAGGCTGGGAGGCTGGGAGGCTGGCTGGGAGGCTGGCTGGGAGGCTGGTAGAATGGGAGGCTGGCTGAGAGGCTGGGAGGCTGTGAGTCTTGGAGGCTGGGAGGCTGGCTGGGAGGCTGGGAGGCTGGCTGGGAGGCTGGGAGGCTGGGAGGCTGGGAGGCTGGGAGGCTGGGAGGCTGGCTGTGAGGCTGCCTGGGAGGCTGGCTGGCTGGCGGGCTGTCTGGCTGGCTGACTGGCTGGGAGGCTGGCTGAGAGGATGGCTGGCTGGTTGGCTGGACCGGCTGGACTACCTGGAAGCGGCTGGAAGCGGCTGGAACCGGCTGGAACCGGCTTGACCAGGCTGGAACTGGCTGGAACCGGCTGGAACCTGCTGGAACCGGCTGGAACCGGTTTGAACCGGTTTAAACCGGCTGGAACCGGCTGGAACCGGTTTGAACCGGTTTAAACCGGCTGGAACCGGCTGGAACCGTCTGGAACCGGTTTGAACCGGTTTAAACGGGCTGGAACCGGCTGGAACCGGTTTGAACCGGCTGGAACCGGCTGGAACCGGTTTGAACCGGTTTAAACCGGTTTGAACCAGCTGAAACCGGTTGGAACCGGTTTGAACCGGTTTAAACCAGCTGGAACCAGCTGGAACCGGTTTGAACCGGCTGGAACCGGTTTGAACCGGCTAGAACCGGCTGGAACCGGTTTGAACCGGCTGGAACCGGCTGGAACCGGTTTGAACCGGTTTAATCCGGTTTGAACCAGCTGGAACCGGCTGGAACCGGTTTGAACCGGTTTAAACCAGCTGGAACCAGCTGGAACCGGTTTGAACCGGCTGGAACCGGCTTGACCCGGCGGGAACCGGCTGGAACCGGCTGGAACCGGTTTTTTCCGGCTGGAATCTTTTGGCACCGGTTTGAACCGGCGGGAACCGGCTGGAACCGGTTTGAACCGGCTGGAACCGGCTGGAACCGGTTTGAACCGGTTTGAACCGGCTGGAACCGGCTGGAACCGACTGGAACCGGTTTGAACCGGTTTGAACCGGCTGGAACCGGCTGGAACCGGTTTGAACCGGCTGGAACCGGCTGGAACCGACTGGAACCGGTTTGAACCGGCTGGAACCGGCTGGAACCGACTGGAACCGGTTTGAACCGGTTTAAACCGGCTGGAACCGCCTGGAACCGGTTTGAACCGGTTTAAACCGGTTTGAACCGGCTGGAACCGGCTGGAACCGGCTGGAACCGGTTTGAATCGGTTTAAACCGGCTGGAACCGGCTGGAACAGGCTGGCTCGCTGGCTGGCACTGGCTGGGAGGCTGGGAGGCTGGGAGGCTGGGAGGCTGGGAGGCTGGGAGGCTGGGAGGCTGGCTGGGAGGCTGCCTGGGAGGCTGGCTGGCTGGCGGGCTGGCTGGCTGGCTGGCGGGCTGGCTGGCTGGCTGGCTGGCTGGGAGGCTGGGAGGCTGGGAGGCTGGCTGTGAGGCTGGCTGGGAGGCTGGGAGAATGGGAGGCTGGCTGAGAGGCTGGGAGGCTGTGAGTCTTGGAGGCTGGGAGGCTGGGAGGCTGGGAGGCTGGGAGGCTGGGAGGCTGGCTGGTAGGCTGCCTGGGAGGCTGGCTGGCTGGCGGGCTGGCTGGCTGGCTGGCTGGCTGTGAGGCTGGCTGAGAGGATGGCTGGCTGGTTGGCTGGACCGGCTGGACCACCTGGAAGCGGCTGGAAGCGGCTGGAAGCGGCGGGAACCGGCTGAAACCGGCTGGAACCGTTTTTTTCCGGCTGGAACTGGCTGGAACCGGCTGGAACGGGCTGGTATCGGCTCGAACCAGCTAGAATCAGCTGGAACCGGATGGAACTGGCTGGAACCGGCTGGAACAGACTGGCTCGCTGGCTGGCACTGGCTGGGAGGCTGGGAGGCTGGGAGGCTGGGAGGCTGGGAGGCTGGCTGGGAGGCTGCCTGGGAGGCTGGCTGGCTGGCGGGCTGGCTGGCTGGCTGGCGGGCTGGCTGGCTGGCTGGCTTGCTGGGAGGGTGGGAGGATGGGAGGCTGGCTGGGAGGCTGGCTGGGAGGCTGGTAGAATGGGAGGCTGGCTGAGAGGCTGGGAGGCTGTGAGTCTTGGAGGCTGGGAGGCTGGCTGGGAGGCTGGGAGGCTGGGAGGCTGGGAGGCTGGGATGCTTGGAGGCTGACTGGGAGGCTGGGAAGCTGGCTGGGAGGCTGGGAGAATGGGAGGCTGGCTGGGACGCTGGGAGGCTGGGAGTCTTGGAGGCTGGGAGGCTGGCTGGGATGCTGGGAGGCTGGGAGGCTGGGAGGCTGGGAGGCTGGGAGGCTGGGAGGCTGGCTGGGAGGCTGCCTGGGAGGCTGGCTGGCTGGCGGGCTGGCTGGCTGGCTGGCGGGCTGGCTGGCTGGCTGGCGGGCTGGCTGGCTGGCTGGGTTGCTGGGAGGGTGGGAGGATGGGAGGCTGGCTGGGAGGCTGGCTGGGAGGCTGGTAGAATGGGAGGCTGGCTGAGAGGCTGGGAGGCTGTGAGTCTTGGAGGCTGGGAGGCTGCCTGGGAGGCTGGGAGGCTGGGAGGCTGGGAGGCTGGGATGCTGGGAGGCTGACTGGGAGGCTGGGAAGCTGGCTGGGAGGCTGGGAGAATGGGAGGCTGGCTGGGACGCTGGGAGGCTGGGAGTCTTGGAGGCTGGGAGGCTGGCTGGGATGCTGGGAGGCTGGGAGGCTGGGAGGCTGGGAGGCTGGGAGGCTGGGAGGCTGGCTGGGAGGCTGCCTGGGAGGCTGGCTGGCTGGCGGGCTGGCTGGCTGGCTGGCTGGCTGGGAGGCTGGCTGAGAGGATGGCTGGCTGGTTGGCTGGACTGGCTGGACCACCTGGAAGCAGCTGGAAGCGGCTGGAACCGGCTGGAACCGGCTTGACCCGGCTGGAACCGGCTGGAACCGACTGGAACCGGTTTGAACTGGTTTAAACCAGGCGGAACCAGCTGGAACCAGCTGGAACCGGCTGGAACCGGTTTGAACCGGTTTAAACCGGTTTGAACCGGCTGGAACCGGTTTGAACCGGTTTAAACAGGCTAGAACCGGCTGGAACCGGCTGGAGCTAGCTTGAACCGGCTGGTACCGGCTGGAACCGGCTAGAACCGGCTGGAACCGGCTGGAACCGGTTTGAACCGGTTTAAACCGGTTTGAACCGGCTGGAACCGGCTGGAACCGGTTTGAATCGGCTGGAACCGGCTGTAACCGCCTGAAACCGGCTGGAACAGGCTAGAACCGGCTGGAACCGGCTGGAGCTAACTTGAACCGGCTGGAACCGGCTGGAACCGGCTTAACCCGGCTGGAACCGGCTGGAACCGGTTTGAACCGGCTGGTACCGGCTGTAACCGCCTGAAACCGGCTGGAACAGTCTAGAACCAGCTGGAACCGGTTTGAGCCGGCTGGAACCGGCTGGAACCGGTTTGAATCGGCTGGAACCGGCTGTAACCGCCTGAAACCGGCTGGAACAGGCTAGAACCGGCTGGAACCGGCTGGAGCTAGCTTGAACCGGCTGGTACCGGCTGGAACCGGCTAGAACCGGCTGGAACCGGCTGGAACCGGTTTGAACCGGTTTAAACCGGTTGGAACTGGCTGGAACCGGCTGTAACCGGCTGGTAACGGCTCGAACCGGCTAGAATCGGCTGGAACCGGTGGGAACCGGCTGGAACCGGCTGGAACAGGCTGGCTCGCTGGCTGGCACTGGCTGGGAGGCTGGGAGGCTGGGAGGCTGGGAGGCTGGGAGGCTGGGAGGCTGGGAGGTTGGCTGGGAGGCTGCCTGGGAGGCTGGCTGGCTGGCGGGCTGGCTGGCTGGCTGGCGGGCTGGCTGGCTGGCTGCCTGGCTGGGAGGCTGGGAGGCTCGGAGGCTGGCTGGGAGGCTGGGAGCCTGGGAGGCTGGGAGGCTGGCTGGGAGTTTGGGAGGCTGGCTGGGAGGCTGGGAGAATGGGAGGCTGGCTGGGAGGCTGGGAGGATAGGAGTCTTGGAGGCTGGGAGGCTGGCTGGGAGGCTGGGAGGCTGGGAGGCTGGGAGGCTGGGAGGCTGGGAGGCTGGCTGCGAGGCTGCCTGGGAGGCTGGCTGGCTGGCGGGCTGTCTGGCTGGCTGGCTGGCTGGGAGGCTGGCTGAGAGGATGGCTGGCTGGTTGGCTGGACCGGCTGGACGACCTGGAAGCGGCTGGAAGCGGCTGGAACCGGCTGGAACAGGCTTGACCCGGCTGGAACTGGCTGGAACCGGCTGGAACCGGCTGGAACCGGCTGGAACCGGTTTGAACCGGCTGGAACCGGCTGGAACCGGTTTGAACCGGTTTAAACCGGTTTGACCCGGCTGGAACCGGCTGGAACCGGCTGGAACCGGTTTGAACTGGTTTAAACCAGGCGGAACCAGCTGGAACCAGCTGGAACCGGCTGGAACCGGTTTGAACCGGTTTAAACCGGTTTGAACCGGCTGGAACCGGTTTGAACCGGTTTAAACAGGCTAGAACCGGCTGGAACCGGCCGGAGCTAGCTTGAACCGGCTGGTACCGGCTGGAACCGGCTAGAACCGGCTGGAACCGGCTGGAACCGGTTTGAACCGGTTTAAACCGGTTTGAACCGGCTGGAACCGGCTGGAACCGGTTTGAATCGGCTGGAACCGGCTGTAACCGCCTGAAACCGGCTGGAACAGGCTAGAACCGGCTGGAACCGGCTGGAGCTAGCTTGAACCGGCTGGAACCGGCTGGAACCGGTTTAACCCGGCTGGAACCGGCTGGAACCGGTTTGAACCGGCTGGTACCGGCTGTAACCGCCTGAAACCGGCTGGAACAGTCTAGAACCAGCTGGAACCGGTTTGAGCCGGCTGGAACCGGCTGGAACCGGTTTTTTCCGGCTGGAACTGGCTGGAACCGGCTGTAACCGGCTGGTAACGGCTCGAACCGGCTAGAATCGGCTGGAACCGGTGGGAACCGGCTGGAACTGGCTGGAACAGGCTGGCTCGCTGGCTGGCACTGGCTGGGAGGCTGGGAGGCTGGGAGGCTGGGAGGCTGGGAGGCTGGGAGGCTGGGAGGTTGGCTGGGAGGCTGCCTGGGAGGCTGGCTGGCTGGCGGGCTGGCTGGCTGGCTGGCGGGCTGGCTGGCTGGCTGCCTGGCTGGGAGGCTGGGAGGCTGGGAGGCTGGCTGGGAGGCTGGGAGCCTGGGAGGCTGGGAGGCTGGCTGGGAGGCTGGGAGGCTGGCTGGGAGGCTGGGAGAATGGGAGGCTGGCTGGGAGGCTGGGAGGATAGGAGTCTTGGAGGCTGGGAGGCTGGCTGGGAGGCTGGGAGGCTGGGAGGCTGGGAGGCTGGGAGGCTGGCTGCGAGGCTGCCTGGGAGGCTGGCTGGCTGGCGGGCTGTCTGGCTGGCTGGCTGGCTGGGAGGCTGGCTGAGAGGATGGCTGGCTGGTTGGCTGGACCGGCTGGACGACCTGGAAGTGGCTGGAAGCGGCTGGAACCGGCTGGAACCGGCTTGACCCGGCTGGAACTGGCTGGAACCGGCTGGAACCGGCTGGAACCGGCTGGAACCGGTTTGAACCGGTTTAAACCGGCTGGAATCGGCTGGAACCGGTTTGAACCGGTTTAAACCGGCTGGAACCGGCTGGAACCGGCTGGAACCGGTTTGAACCGGTTTAAACGGGCTGGAACCTGCTGGAACCGGTTTGAACCGGCTGGAACCGGCTGGAACCGGTTTGAACCGGTTTAAACCGGTTTGAACCAGCTGGAACCGGCTGGAACCGGTTTGAACCGGTTTAAACCAGCTGGAAACAGCTGGAACCGGTTTGAACCGGCTGGAACCGGTTGGAACCGGCTGGAACCGGCTGGAACCGGCTGGAAACGGTTTGAACCGGTTTAAACCGGCTGGAACCGGCTGGAACCGGCTGGAACCGGTTTGAACTGGTTTAAACCGGCTGGAACCGGCTGGAACCTGTTTGAACCGGCTGGAACCGGCTGGAACCGGTTTGAACCGGTTTAAACCGGTTTAAACCAGCTGGAACCAGCTGGAACCGGTTTGAACCGGCTGGAACCGGCTTGACCCGGCGGGAACCGGCGGGAACCAGCTGGAACCGGTTTGAACCGGTTTGAACCGGCTGGAAACGGCTGGAACCGGTTTGAACCGTTTTAAACCAGTTTGAACTGGCTGGAACCGGCTGGAACCGGCTGGAACCGGTTTGAACCGGTTTAAACCGGCTGGAACCGGCTGGAACCGGCTGGAACCGGTTTGAACCGGTTTAAACCGGCTGGAACCGGCTGGAACCGGCTGGAACCGGTTTGAACCGGTTTAAACCGGTTTGAACCGGCTGGAACCGGCTGGAACCGGCTGGAACCGGCTGGCTCGCTGGCTGGCACTGGCTGGGAGGCTGGGAGGCTGGGAGGCTGGGAGGCTGGGAGGCTGGGAGGCTGGCTGGGAGGCTGCCTGGGAGGCTGGCTGTCTGGCCGGCTGGCTGGCTGGCTGGCGGGCTGGCTGGCTGGCTGGCTGGCTGGCTGGGAGGATGGGAGGCTGGGAGGCTGGCTGGGAGGCTGGCTGGGAGGCTGGGAGAATGGGAGGCTGGCTGAGAGGCTGGGAGGCTGTGAGTCTTGGAGGCTGGGAGGCTGGGAGGCTGGGAGGCTGGGAGGCTGGGAGGCTGGCTGGCATGCTGCCTGTGAGGCTGGCTGGCTGGCGGGCTGGCTGGCTGGCTGGCTGGCTGTGAGGCTGGCTGAGAGGATGGCTGGCTGGTTGGCTGGACCGGCTGGACCACCTGGAAGCGGCTGGAAGCGGCTGGAAGCGGCGGGAACCGGCTGGAACCGGCTGGAACCGTTTTTTTCCGGCTGGAACTGGCTGGAACCGGCTGGAACGGGCTGGTATCGGCTCGAACCAGCTAGAATCGGCTGGAACCGGATGGAACTGGCTGGAACCGGCTGAACAGGCTGGCTCGCTGGCTGGCACTGGCTGGGAGGCTGGGAGGCTGGGAGGCTGGGAGGCTGGGAGGCTGGCTGGGAGGCTGCCTGGGAGGCTGGCTGGCTGGCGGGCTGGCTGGCTGGCTGGTGGGCTGGCTGGCTGGCTGGCTGGCTGGGAGGCTGGGAGGCTAGGAGGCTGGCTGGGAGGCTGGCTGGGAGGCTGGTAGAATGGGAGGCTGGCTGAGAGGCTGGGAGGCTGTGAGTCTTGGAGGCTGGGAGGCTGGCTGGGAGGCTGGGAGGCTGGGAGGCTGGGAGGCTGGGATGCTGGGAGGCTGACTGGGAGGCTGGGAAGCTGGCTGGGAGGCTGGGAGAATGGGAGGCTGGCTGGGACGCTGGGAGGCTGGGAGTCTTGGAGGCTGGGAGGCTGGCTGGGAGGCTGGGAGGCTGGGAGGCTGGGAGGCTGGGAGGCTGGGAGGCTGGGAGGCTGGCTGGGAGGCTGCCTGGGAGGCTGGCTGGCTGGAGGGCTGGCTGGCTGGCTGGCTGGCTGGGAGGCTGGCTGAGAGGATGGCTGGCTGGTTGGCTGGACCGGCTGGACCACCTGGAAGCGGCTGGAAGCGGCTGGAACCGGCTGGAACCGGCTTGACCCGGCTGGAACCGGCTGGAACCGGCTGGAACCGGTTTGAACTGGTTTAAACCGGCCGGAACCGGCTGGAACCAGCTGGAACCGGCTGGAACCGGTTTGAACCGGTTTAAACCGGTTTGAACCGGCTGGAACCGGTTTGAACCGGTTTAAACAGGCTAGAACCGGCTGGAACCGGCTGGAGCTAGCTTGAACCGGCTGGTACCGGCTGGAACCGGCTAGAACCGGCTGGAACCGGCTGGAACCGGTTTGAACCGGTTTAAACCGGTTTGAACCGGCTGGAACCGGCTGGAACCGGTTTGAACCGGCTGGAACCGGCTGTAACCGCCTGAAACCGGCTGGAACAGGCTAGAACCGGCTGGAACCGGCTGGAGCTAGCTTGAACCGGCTGGAACCGGCTGGAACCGGCTTAACCCGGCTGGAACCGGCTGGAACCGGTTTGAACCGGCTGGTACCGGCTGGAACCGCCTGAAACCGGCTGGAACAGTCTAGAACCAGCTGGAACCGGTTTGAGCCGGCTGGAACCAGCTGGAACCGGTTTTTTCCGGCTGGAACTGGCTGGAACCGGCTGTAACCGGCTGGTAACGGCTCGAACCGGCTAGAATCGGCTGGAACCGGTTGGAACCGGCTGGAACCGGCTGGAACAGGCTGGCTCGCTGGCTGGCACTGGCTGGGAGGCTGGGAGGCTGGGAGGCTGGGAGGCAGGGAGGCTGGGAGGCTGGGAGGCTGGGAGGCTGGGAGGCTGGAAGGCTAGGAGGCTGGGAGGTTGGCTGGGAGGCTGCCTGGGAGGCTGGCTGGCTGGCGGGCTGGCTGGCTGGCTGGCGGGCTGGCTGGCTGGCTGGCTGGCTGGGAGGCTGGGAGGCTGGGAGGCTGGCTGGGAGGCTGGGAGCCTGGGAGGCTGGGAGGCTGGCTGGGAGGCTGTGAGGCTGGCTGGGAGGCTGGGAGAATGGGAGGCTGGCTGGGAGGCTGGGAGGATAGGAGTCTTGGAGGCTGGGAGGCTGGCTGGGAGGCTGGGAGGCTGGGAGGCTGGGAGGCTGGGAGGCTGGGAGGCTGGCTGCGAGGCTGCCTGGGAGGCTGGCTGGCTGGCGGGCTGTCTGGCTGGCTGGCTGGCTGGGAGGCTGGCTGAGAGGATGGCTGGCTGGTTGGCTGGACTGGCTGGACGACCTGGAAGCGGCTGGAAGCGGCTGGAACCGGCTGGAACCGGCTTGACCCGGCTGGAACTGGCTGGAACCGGCTGGAACCGGCTGGAACCGGCTGGAACCGGTTTGAACCGGTTTAAACCGGCTGGAACCGGCTGGAACCGGTTTGAACCGGTTTAAACCGGCTGGAACCGGCTGGAACCGGTTTGAACCGGTTTAAACGGGCTGGAACCGGCTGGAACCGGTTTGAACCGGCTGGAACCGGCTGGAACCGGTTTGAACCGGTTTAAACCGGTTTGAACCACCTGGAACCGGCTGGAACCGGTTTGAACCGGTTTAAACCAGCTGGAACCAGCTGGAACCGGTTTGAACCGGCTGGAACCGGTTGGAACCGGCTGGAACCGGCTGGAACCGGTTTGAACCGGTTTAAACCGGCTGGAACCGGCTGGAACCGGCTGGAACCGGTTTGAACTGGTTTAAACCGGCTGGAACCGGCTGGAACCGGTTTGAACCGGCTGGAACCGGCTGGAACCGGTTTGAACCGGTTTAAACCGGTTTGAACCAGCTGGAACCGGCTGGAACCGGTTTGAACCGGTTTAAACCAGCTGGAACCGGCTGGAACCGGTTTGAACCTGTTTAAAACGGCTGGAACCGGCTGGAACCGGTTTGAACCGGTTTAAACAGGCTAGAACCGGCTGGAACCGGCTGGAGCTAGCTTGAACCGGCTGGAACCGGCTGGAACAGGCTAGAACCGGCTGGAACCGGCTGGAGCTAGCTTGAACCGGCTGGAACCGGCTGGAACCGGCTTGACCCGGCTGGAACCGGTTTGAATCGGCTGGTACCGGCTGTAACCGCATGAAACCGGCTGGAACAGGCTAGAACCGGCTTGAACCGGTTTGAACCGGCTGGAACCGGCTGGAACCTCCTGAAACCGGCGGGAACCGGCTGGAAGCGGCTGGAACCGGTTTTTTCCGGCTGGAACTGGCTGGAACCGGCTGGAACCGGCTTGACCCGGCTGGAACCGGCTGGAACCGGTTTGAACCGGCTGGAAGCGGCTGGAACCGGCTGGAACCGGCTTGACCCGGCTGGAACCGGTTTGAACCGGCTGGAACCGACTGGAACAGGCTGGCTCGCTGGCTGGCACTGGCTGGGAGGCTGGGAGACTGGGAGGCTGGGAGACTGGGAGCCTGGGAGGCTGGGAGGCTGTGAGGCTGCCTGGGAGGCTGCCTGGGAGGCTGGCTGGGAGGCTGGGAGGCTGGGAGTCTTGGAGGCTGGGAGGCTGGCTGGGAGCCTGGGAGGCTGGGAGGCTGGGAGGCTGGGAGGCTGGGAGGCTGGCTGGGAGGCTGTCTGGGAGGCTGGCTGGCTGCCGGGCTGGCTGGCCTGCTGGCTGGCTGGGAGACTGGCTGAGAGGATGGCTGGCTGGTTGGCTGGCTGTGAGGCTGGCTGAGAGGATGGCTGGCTGGTTGGCTGGACCGGCTGGACCACCTGGAAGCGGCTGGAAGCGGCTGGAACCGGCTGGAACCGGCTTGACCCGGCTGGAACCGGCTGGAACCGGCTGGAACCGGCTGGAACCGGTTTGAACCGGTTTAAACCGGCTGGAACCGGCTGGAACCGGCTGAAACCGGTTTGAACCGGCTGGAAACGGTTTGAACCGGTTTAAACCGGTTGGAACCGGCTGGAACCGGCTGGAACCGGTTTGAACCGGTTTAAACCGGTTTGAACCGCCTGGAACCGGCTGGAACCGGTTTGAACCGGTTTAAACAGGCTAGAACCGGCTGGAACCGGCTGGAACCGGTTTGAACCGGTTTAAACCGGTTTGAACCGCCTGGAACCGGCTGGAACCGGTTTGAACCGGTTTAAACCGGTTTGAACCGCCTGGAACCGGCTGGAACCGGTTTGAACCGGCTGGAACCGGCTGGAACCGGCTGGAACCGGTTTGAACCGGTTTAAACCGGTTGGAACCGGCTGGAACCGGCTGGAACCGGTTTGAACCGGTTTAAACCGGTTTGAACCGCCTGGAACCGGCTGGAACCGGTTTGAACCGGTTTAAACAGGCTAGAACCGGCTGGAACCGGCTGAAGCTAGCTTGAACCGGCTGGAACCGGCAGGAACCGGCTAGAACCGGCTAGAACCGGCTGGAACCGGTTTGAACCGGTTTAAACCGGTTTGAACCGGCTGGAACCGGCTGGAACCGGTTTGAACCGGCTGGAACCGGCTGTAACCGCCTGAAACCGGCTGGAACAGGCTAGAACCGGCTGGAACCGGCTGGAGCTATCTTGAACCGGCTGGAACCGGCTGGAACCGGCTTGACCCGGCTGGAACCGGTTTGAACCGGCTGGTACCGGCTGTAACCGCCTGAAACCGGCTGGAAAAGGCTAGAACCGGCTGGATCCGGTTTGAGCCGGCTGGAACCGGCTGGAAACGATTTGAACCGGCTGGAACCGGCTGGAACCGGCTGGAACCGGTTTGAACTGGTTTAAACCGGCTGGAACCGGCTGGAACCGGTTTGAACCGGTTGAAACCAGTTTGAACCGGCTGGAACCGGCTGGAACCGGTTTGAACCGGTTTAAACCGGTTTGAACCGGCTGGAACCGGCTGGAACCGGCTGGAGCTAGCTTTAACCGTCTGGAACCGGCTAGAACCGGCTAGAACCGGCTGGAACCGGCTGGAACCAGTTTGAACCGGTTTAAACCGGCTGAAACCGGCTGGAACCGGCTGAAACCGGTTTGAACCGGTTTAAACCGGCTGGAACCGGCTGGAACCGGTTTGAACCGGCCTGAACCGGCTGGAACCGGCTGGAACCGGTTTGAACCGGTTTAAACCGGTTTGAACCTGCCAGAACTGGCTGGAACCGGCTGGAACCGGTTTGAACCGGTTTAAACCGGCTGGAACCGGCTGGAACCGGCTTAATCCGTCTGGAACCGGCTGGAACCGGCTGGAACCGGTTTGAACCGGTTTAAACCGGTTTGAACCGGCTGGAACCGGCTGGAACGGGCTGGAACCGGTTTGAACCGGTTTAAACCGGTTTGAACCGGCTGGAACCGGGTGGAACCGGCTGGAACAGGCTGGCTCGCTGGCTGGCACTGGCAGGGAGTCTGGGAGGCTGGGAGGCTGGGAGGCTGGGAGGCTAGGAGGTCGTGAGGCTGGCTGGGAGGCTGGGAGAATGGGAGGCTGGCTGGGAGGCTGGGAGGCTGGCTGGGAGGCTGGGAGAATGGGAGGCTGGCTGAGAGGCTGGGAGGCTGTGATTCTTGGAGGCTGGGAGGCTGGCTGGGAGGCTGGGAGGCTGGGATGCTGGGAGGCTGGCTGGGAGGCTGGGAGGCTGGCTGGGAGGCTGGGAGAATGGGAGGCTGGCTGGGAGGCTGGGAGGCTAGGAGTCTTGGAGGCTGGGAGGCTGGGAGGCTGGGAGGCTGGGAGGCTGGGCGGCTGGGAGGCTGGGAGGCTGGCTGGGAGGCTGCCTGGGAGGCTGGCTGGCTGGCGGGCTGTCTGGCTGGCTGGCTGGCTGGGAGGCTGGCTGAGAGGATGGCTCGCTGGTTGCCTGGACCGGCTGGACCACCTGGAAGCGGCTGGAAGCGGCTGGAACCGGCTGGAACCGGCTTGACCCGGCTGGAACCGGCTGGAACCGGCTGGAACCGGCTTGAACCGGTTTGAACCGGTTTAAACCGGCTGGAACCGGCTGGAACCGGCTGGAACCGGTTTGAACCGGTTTAAACCGGCTGGAACCGGCTGGAACCGGTTTGAACCGGCTGGAACCGGCTGGAACCGGTTTGAACCGGTTTAAACCGGTTGGAACCGGCTGGAACCGGTTTGACCGGTTTAAACCGTCTGGAACCGGCTGGAACCGGTTGGAACCGGTTTGAACCGGTTTAAACCGGCTGGAACCGGCTGGAACCGGCTGGAACCGGTTTGAACCGGTTTAAACCGGCTGGAACCGGTTTGAACCGGCTGGAACCGCCTGGAACCGGTTTGAACCGGTTTAAACAGGCTAGAACCGGCTGGAACCGTTTGGAGCTAGCTTGAACCGGCTGGTACCGGCTGGAACCGGCTAGAACCGGCTGGAACCGGCTGGAACCAGTTTGAACCGGTTTAAACCGGTTTGAACCGGCTGGAACCGGCTGGAACCGGTTTGAACCGGCTGGAACCGGCTGTAACCGCCTGAAACCGGCTGGAACAGGCTAGAACCGGCTGGAACCGGCTGGAGCTAGCTTGAACCGGCTGGAACCGGCTGGAACCGGCTTAACCCGGCTGGAACCGGCTGGAACCGGTTTGAACCGGCTGGTACCGGCTGTAACCGCCTGAAACCGGCTGGAACAGTCTAGAACCAGCTGGAACCGGTTTGAGCCGGCTGGAACCGGCTGGAACCGGTTTTTTCCGGCTGGAACTGGCTGGAACCGGCTGGAACCAGCTGGTACCGGCTCGAACCGGCTAGAATCGGCTGGAAACTGATGGAACCGGCTGGAACCGGCTGGAACAGGCTGGCTCGCTGGCTGGCACTGGCTGGGAGGCTGGGAGGCTGGGAGGCTGGGAGGCTGGGAGGCTGGGAGGCTGGGAGGCTGGGAGGTTGGCTGGGAGGCTGCCTGGGAGGCTGGCTGGCTGGCGGGCTGGCTGGCTGGCTGGCGGGCTGGCTGGCTGGCTGGCTGGCTGGGAGTCTGGCTGGGAGGCTGGGAGGCTGGGAGGCTGGGAGCCTGGCTGGGAGGCTGGGAGGCTGGCTGGGAGGCTGGGAGAATGGGAGGCTGGCTGGGAGGCTGGGAGGATAGGAGTCTTGGAGGCTGGGAGGCTGGCTGGGAGGCTAGGAGGCTGGGAGGCTGGGAGGCTGGGAGGCTGGGAGGCTGGCTGGGAGGCTGGCTGGCTGGCGGGCTGTCTGGCTGGCTGGCTGTCTGGGAGGCTAGCTGAGAGGATGGCTGGCTGGTTGGCTGGACCGGCTGGACCACCTGGAAGCGGCTGGAAGCGGCTGGAAGCCGCTGGAACCGGCTTGACCCGGCTGGAACTGGCTGGAACCGGCTGGAACCGGCTGGAACTGGCTGGAACCGGTTTGAACCGGCTGGAACCGGCTGGAACCGGTTTGAACCAGCTGGAACCGGTGGAACCGGTTTGAACCGGTTTAAACCAGCTGGAACCAGCTGGAACCAGTTTGAACCGGCTGGAACCGGCTGGAAACGGTTTGAACCGGTTTAAACCGGCTCGAACCGGCTGGAACCGGCTGGAACCGGTTTGAACCGGTTTAAACCGGCTGGAACCGGCTCGAACCGGTTTGAACCGGCTGGAACCGGCTGGAACCGGTTTGAACCGGTTTAAACCGGTTTGAACCAGCTGGAACCGGCTGGAACCGGTTTGAACCGGTTTAAACCAGCTGGAACCAGCTGGAACCGGTTTGAACCGGCGGAACCGGCTTGACCCGGCGGGAACCGGCTGGAACCGGCTGGAACCGGTTTTTTCCGGCTGGAACCGTCTGGCACCGGTTTGAACCGGCGGGAACCGGCTGGAACCGGTTTGAACCGGCTGGAACCGGCTGGAACCGACTGCAACCGGTTTGAACCGTTTTGAACCGGCTGGAAACGGCTGGAACCGGTTTGAACCGTTTTAAACCGGTTTGAACCGGCTGGAACCGGCTGGAACCGGCTGGAACCGGTTTGAACCGGTTTAAACCGGCTGGAACCGGCTGGAACCGGCTGGAACCGGCTGGAACCGGTTTGAACCGGTTTAAACCGGCTGGAACCGGCTGGAACCGGCTGGAACCTGCTGGAACCGGTTTAAACCGGTTTGAACCGGCTGGAACCGGCTGGAACCGGCTGGAACCGGCTGGAACCGGTTTGAATCGGTTTAAACCGGCTGGAACCGGCTGGAACAGGCTGGCTCGCTGGCTGGCACTGGCTGGGAGGCTGGGAGGCTGGGAGGCTGGGAGGCTGGGAGGCTGGGAGGCTGGCTGGGAGGCTGCCTGGGAGGCTGGCTGGCTGGCGGGCTGGCTGGCTGGCTGGCGGGCTGGCTGGCTGGCTGGCTGGCTGGGAGGCTGGGAGGCTGGGAGGCTGGCTGGGAGGCTGGCTGGGAGGCTGGGAGAATGGGAGGCTGGCTGAGAGGCTGGGAGGCTGTGAGTCTTGGAGGCTGGGAGGCTGGGAGGCTGGGAGGCTGGGAGGCTGGGAGGCTGGCTGGTAGGCTGCCTGGGAGGCTGGCTGGCTGGCGGGCTGGCTGGCTGGCTGGCTGGCTGTGAGGCTGGCTGAGAGGATGGCTGGCTGGTTGGCTGGACCGGCTGGACCACCTGGAAGCGGCTGGAAGCGGCTGGAAGCGGCTGGAACCGGCTGGAACCGGCTGGAACCGTTTTTTTCCGGCTGGAACTGGCTGGAACCGGCTGGAACGGGCTGGTATCGGCTCGAACCAGCTAGAATCGGCTGGAACCGGATGGAACTGGCTGAAACCGGCTGGAACAGGCTGGCTCGCTGGCTGGCACTGGCTGGGAGGCTGGGAGGCTGGGAGGCTGGGAGGCTGGGAGGCTGGCTGGGAGGCTGCCTGGGAGGCTGGCTGGCTGGCGGGCTGGCTGGCTGGCTGGCGGGCTGGCTGGCTGGCTGGCTGGCTGGGAGGCTGGGAGGCTGGGAGGCTGGCTGGGAGGCTGGCTGGGAGGCTGGGAGAATGGGAGGCTGGCTGAGAGGCTGGGAGGCTGTGAGTCTTGGAGGCTGGGAGGCTGGCTGGGAGGCTGTGAGGCTGGGAGGCTGGGAGGCTGGGATGCTGGGAGGCTGGCTGGGAGGCTGGGAAGCTAGCTGGGAGGCTGAGAGAATGGGAGGCTGGCTGGGACGCTGGGAGGCTGGGAGTCTTGGAGGCTGGGAGGCTGGCTGGGAGGCTGGGAGGCTGGGAGGCTGGGAGGCTGGCTGGGAGGCTGCCTGGGAGGCTGGCTGGCTGGCGGGCTGGCTGGCTGGCTGGCGGGCTGGCTGGATGGCTGGCTGGCTGGGAGGCTGGCTGAGAGGATGGCTGGCTGGTTGGCTGGACCGGCTGGACCACCTGGAAGCGGCTGGAAGCGGCTGGAACCGGCTGGAACCGGCTTGACCCGGCTGGAACCGGCTGGAACCGGGTGGAACCGGTTTGAACAGGTTTAAACCGGCTGGAACCGGCTGGAACCGGCTGGAACCGGTTTGAAACGGTTTAAACCGGTTTGAACCGGCTGGAACCGGCTGGAACCGGTTTGAACCGGTTTAAACCGGTTTGAACCGGCTGGAACCGCCTGGAACCGGTTTGAACCGGTTTAAACAGGCTAGAACCGGCTGGAACCGGCTGGAGCTAGCTTGAACCGGCTGGTACCGGCTGGAACCGGCTAGAACCGGCTGGAACCGGCTGGAACCGGTTTGAACCGGTTTAAACCGGTTTGAACCGGCTGGAACCGGCTGGAACCGGTTTGAACCGGCTGGAACCGGCTGTAACCGCCTGAAACCGGCTGGAACAGGCTAGAACCGGCTGGAACCGGCTGGAGCTAGCTTGAACCGGCTGGAACCGGCTGGAACCGGCTTAACCCGGCTGGAACCGGCTGGAACCGGTTTGAACCGGCTGGTACCGGCTGGAACCGCCTGAAACCGGCTGGAACAGTCTAGAACCAGCTGGAACCGGTTTGAGCCGGCTGGAACCAGCTGGAACCGGTTTTTTCCGGCTGGAACTGGCTGGAACCGGCTGTAACCGGCTGGTAACGGCTCGAACCGGCTAGAATCGGCTGGAACCGGTTGGAACCGGCTGGAACCGGCTGGAACAGGCTGGCTCGCTGGCTGGCACTGGCTGGGAGGCTGGGAGGCTGGGAGGCTGGGAGGCAGGGAGGCTGGGAGGCTGGGAGGCTGGGAGGCTGGGAGGCTGGGAGGCTAGGAGGCTGGGAGGTTGGCTGGGAGGCTGCCTGGGAGGCTGGCTGGCTGGCGGGCTGGCTGGCTGGCTGGCGGGCTGGCTGGCTGGCTGGCTGGCTGGGAGGCTGGGAGGCTGGGAGGCTGGCTGGGAGGCTGGGAGCCTGGGAGGCTGGGAGGCTGGCTGGGAGGCTGTGAGGCTGGCTGGGAGGCTGGGAGAATGGGAGGCTGGCTGGGAGGCTGGGAGGATAGGAGTCTTGGAGGCTGGGAGGCTGGCTGGGAGGCTGGGAGGCTGGGAGGCTGGGAGGCTGGGAGGCTGGGAGGCTGGCTGCGAGGCTGCCTGGGAGGCTGGCTGGCTGGCGGGCTGTCTGGCTGGCTGGCTGGCTGGGAGGCTGGCTGAGAGGATGGCTGGCTGGTTGGCTGGACTGGCTGGACGACCTGGAAGCGGCTGGAAGCGGCTGGAACCGGCTGGAACCGGCTTGACCCGGCTGGAACTGGCTGGAACCGGCTGGAACCGGCTGGAACCGGCTGGAACCGGTTTGAACCGGTTTAAACCGGCTGGAACCGGCTGGAACCGGTTTGAACCGGTTTAAACCGGCTGGAACCGGCTGGAACCGGTTTGAACCGGTTTAAACGGGCTGGAACCGGCTGGAACCGGTTTGAACCGGCTGGAACCGGCTGGAACCGGTTTGAACCGGTTTAAACCGGTTTGAACCACCTGGAACCGGCTGGAACCGGTTTGAACCGGTTTAAACCAGCTGGAACCAGCTGGAACCGGTTTGAACCGGCTGGAACCGGTTGGAACCGGCTGGAACCGGCTGGAACCGGTTTGAACCGGTTTAAACCGGCTAGAACCGGCTGGAACCGGCTGGAACCGGTTTGAACTGGTTTAAACCGGCTGGAACCGGCTGGAACCGGTTTGAACCGGCTGGAACCGGCTGGAACCGGTTTGAACCGGTTTAAACCGGTTTGAACCAGCTGGAACCGGCTGGAACCGGTTTGAACCGGTTTAAACCAGCTGGAACCGGCTGGAACCGGTTTGAACCTGTTTAAAACGGCTGGAACCGGCTGGAACCGGTTTGAACCGGTTTAAACAGGCTAGAACCGGCTGGAACCGGCTGGAGCTAGCTTGAACCGGCTGGAACCGGCTGGAACAGGCTAGAACCGGCTGGAACCGGCTGGAGCTAGCTTGAACCGGCTGGAACCGGCTGGAACCGGCTTGACCCGGCTGGAACCGGTTTGAATCGGCTGGTACCGGCTGTAACCGCATGAAACCGGCTGGAACAGGCTAGAACCGGCTGGAACCGGCTGGAGCTAGCTTGAACCGGCTGGAACCGGCTGGAACCGGCTTCACCCGGCTGGAACCGGCTGGAACCGGTTTGAACCGGCTGGTACCGGCTGTAACCGCCTGAAACCGGCTGGAACAGTCTAGAACCAGCTGGAACCGGTTTGAGCCGGCTGGAACCGGCTGCAACCGTTTTTTTCCGGCTGGAACTGGCTGGAACCGGCTGGAACCGGCTGGTACCGGCTCGAACCGGCTAGAATCTGCTGGAAACTGATGAAACCGGCTGGAACCGGCTGGAACAGGCTGGCTCGCTGGCTGGCACTGGCTGGGAGGCTGGGAGGCTGGGAGGCTGGGAGGCTGGGAGGCTGGGAGGCTGGGAGGTTGGCTGGGAGGCTGCCTGGGAGGCTGGCTGGCTGGCGGGCTGGCTGGCTGGCTGGCGGGCTGGCTGGCTGGCTGGCTGGCTGGGAGTCTGGCTGCGAGGCTGGGAGGCTGGGAGGCTGGGAGGCTGGCTGGGAGGCTGGCTGGGAGGCTGGCTGGCTGGCGTGCTGTCTGGCTGGCTGGCTGGCTGGGAGGCTATCTGAGAGGATGGCTGGCTGTTTGGCTGGACCGGCTGGACCACCTGGAAGCGGCTGGAAGCGGCTGGAACCGGCTGGAACCGGCTTGACCCGGCTGGAACTGGCTGAACCGGCTGGAACTGGCTGGAACCGGCTGGAACCGGTTTGAACCGGTTTAAACCGGCTGGAACCGGCTGGAACCGGCTGGAACCGGTTTGAACCGGTTTAAACCGGCTGGAACCGGCTGGAACCTGCTGGAACCGGTTTGAACCGGTTTAAACCGGCTGGAACCGGCTGGAACCGGTTTGAACCGGCTGGAACCGGCTGGAACCGGTTTGAACCGGTTTAAACCGGTTTGAACCAGCTGGAACCGGCTGGAACCGGTTTGAACCGGTTTAAACCAGCTGGAACCGGCTGGAACCGGTTTGAACCGGCTGGTCCCGACTGGAACCGGCTGGAACCGGTTTGAATCGATTTAAACCGGCTGGAACCGGCTGGAACAGGCTGGCTCGCTGGCTGGCACTGGCTGGGAGGCTGGGAGGCTGGGAGGCTGGGAGGCTGGGAGGCTGGCTGGGAGGCTGCCTGGGAGGCTGGCTGGCTGGCGGGCTGGCTGGCTGGCTGGCGGGCTGGCTGGCTGGCTGGCTGGCTGGGAGGCTGGGAGGCTGGGAGGCTGGCTGGGAGGCTGGCTGGGAGGCTGGGAGAATGGGAGGCTGGCTGAGAGGCTGGGAGGCTGTGAGTCTTGGAGGCTGGGAGGCTGGGAGGCTGGGAGGCTGGGAGGCTGGGAGGATGGGAGGCTGGCTGGGAGGCTGCCTGGGAGGCTGGCTGGCTGGCGGGCTGGCTGGCTGGCTGGCTGGCTGTGAGGCTGGCTGAGAGGATGGCTGGCTGGTTGGCTGGACCGGCTGGACCACCTGGAAGCGGCTGGAAGCGGCTGGAAGCGGCGGGAACCGGCTGGAACCGGCTGGAACCGTTTTTTTCCGGCTGGAACTGGCTGGAACCAGCTGGAACGGGCTGGTATCGGCTCGAACCAGCTAGAATCGGCTGGAACCGGATGGAACTGGCTGGAACTGGCTGGAACAGGCTGGCTCGCTGGCTGGCACTGGCTGGGAGGCTGGGAGGCTGGGAGGCTGGGAGGCTGGGAGGCTGGCTGGGAGGCTGCCTGGGAGGCTGGCTGGCTGGCGGGCTGGCTGGCTGGCTGGCGGGCTGGCTGGCTGGCTGGCTGGCTGGGAGGCTGGCAGGCTGGGAGGCTGGCTGGGAGGCTGGCTGGGAGGCTGGGAGAATGGGAGGCTGGCAGAGAGGCTGGGAGGCTGTGAGTCTTGGAGGCTGGGAGGCTGGCTGGGAGGCTGGGAGGCTGGGAGGCTGGGAGGCTGGGATGCTGGGAGGCTGGCTGGGAGGCTGGGAGTCTGGCTGGGTGGCTGGGAGAATGGGAGGCTGGCTGGGACGCTGGGAGGCTTTGAGTCTTGGAGGCTGGGAGGCTGGCTGGGAGGCTGGGAGGCTGGGAGGCTCGGAGGCTGGGAGGCTGGGAGGCTGGGAGGCTGGCTGGGAGGCTGCCTGGGAGGCTGGCTGGCTGGCGGGCTGGCTGGCTGGCTGGCTGGCTGGGAGGCTGGCTGAGAGGATGGCTGGCTGGTTGGCTGGACCGGCTGGACCACCTGGAAGCGGCTGGAAGCGGCTGGAACTGGCTGGAACCGGCTTGACCCGGCTGGAACCGGCTGGAACTGGCTGGAACTGGTTTGAACTGGTTTAAACCGGCCGGAACCGGCTGGAACCAGCTGGAACCGGCTGGAACCGGTTTGAACCGGTTTAAACCGGTTTGAACCGGCTGGAACCGGTTTGAACCGGTTTAAACAGGCTAGAACCGGCTGGAACCGGCTGGAGCTAGCTTGAACCGGCTGGTACCGGCTGGAACCGGCTAGAACCGGCTGGTACCGGCTGGAACCGGCTAGAACCGGCTGGAACCGGCTGGAACCGGTTTGAACCGGTTTAAACCGGTTTGAACCGGCTGGAACCGGCTGGAACCGGTTTGAACCGGCTGTAACCGGCTGTAACCGCCTGAAACCGGCTGGAACAGGCTAGAACCGGCTGGAACCGGCTGGAGCTAGCTTGAACCGGCTGGAACCGGCTGGAACCGGCTTAACACGGCTGGAACCGGCTGGAACCGGTTTGAACCGGCTGGTACCGGCTGTAACCGCCTGAAACCGGCTGGAACAGTCTAGAACCAGCTGGAACCGGTTTGAGCCGGCTGGAACCGGCTGGAACCGGTTTTTTCCGGCTGGAAATGGCTGGAAGCGGCTGGAACCGGATGGTACCGGCTCGAACCGGCTAGAATCGGCTGGAACCGGATGGAACCGCCTGGAACCGGCTGGAACAGGCTGGCTCGCTGGCTGGCACTGGCTGGGAGGCTGGGAGGCTGGGAGGCTGGGAGGTTGGCTGGGAGGCTGCCTGGGAGGCTGGCTGGCTGGCGGGATGGCTGGCTGGCTGGCGGGCTGGCTGGCTGGCTGGCTGGCTGGGAGGCTGGAAGGCTGGGAGGCTGGCTGGGAGGCTGGGAGGCTGGGAGGCTGGGAGGCTGGCTGGGAGGCTGGGAGAATGGGAGGCTGGCTGGGAGGCTGGGAGGATAGGAGTCTTGGAGGCTGGGAGGCTGGCTGGGAGGCTGGGAGGCTGGCTGCGAGGCTGCCTGGGAGGCTGGCTGGCTGGCGGGCTGTCTGGCTGGCTGGCTGGCTGGGAGGCTGGCTGAGAGGATGGCTGGCTGGTTGGCTGGACCGGCTGGACCACCTGGAAGCGGCTGGAAGCGGCTGGAACCGGCTGGAACCGGCTTGACCCGGCTGGAACTGGCTGGAACCGGCTGGAACCGGCTGGAACCGGCTGGAACCGGTTTGAACCGGTTTAAACCGGCTGGAACCGGCTGGAACCGGTTTGAACCGGTTTAAACCGGCTGGAACCGGCTGGAACCGGTTTGAACCGGTTTAAACGGGCTGGAACCGGCTGGAACCGGTTTGAACCGGCTGGAACCGGCTGGAACCGGTTTGAACCGGTTTAAACCGGTTTGAACCAGCTGGAACCGGCTGGAACCGGTTTGAACCGGTTTAAACCAGCTGGAACCAGCTGGAACCGGTTTGAACCGGCTGGGACCGGTTTGAACCGGCTGGAACCGGCTGGAACCGGCTGGAACCGGTTTGAACCGGTTTAAACCGGCTGGAACAGGCTGGAACCGGTTTGAACCGGTTTAAACCGGCTGGAACCGGCTGGAACCGGCTGGAACCGGCTGGAACCGGTTTGAACCGGTTTAAACCGGTTTGAACCGGCTGGAACCGGCTGGAACCGGTTTGAACCGGCTGGAACCGGCTGAAACTGCCTGAAACCGGCTGGAACAGTCTAGAACCGGCTGTAACCGCCTGAAACCGGCTGGAACAGGCTAGAACCGGCTGGAACCGGCTGGAGCTAGCTTGAACCGGCTGGAACCGGCTGGAACCGGCTTAACCCGGCTGGAACCGGCTGGAACCGGTTTGAACCGGCTGGTACCGGCTGTAACCGCCTGAAACCGGCTGGAACAGTCTAGAACCAGCTGGAACCGGTTTGAGTCGGCTGGATCCGTCTGGAACCGGTTTTTTCCGGCTGGAACTGGCTGGAACCGGCTGGAACCGGCTGGTACCGGCTCGAACCGGCTAGAATCGGCTGGAACCGGATGGAACCGGATGGAACCGGCTGGAAGAGGCTGGCTCGCTGGCTGGCACTGGCTGGGAGGCTGGGAGGCTGGGAGGCTGGGAGGCTGGGAAGCTGGGAGGCTGGGAGGCTGGGAGGTTGGCTGGGAGGCTGCCTGGGAGGCTGGCTGGCTGGCGGGCTGGCTGGCTGGCTGGCGGGCTGGCTGGCTGGCTGGCTGGCTGGGAGGCTGGCTGGCTGGGAGGCTGGCTGGCTGGCGGGCTGTATGGCTGGCTGGCTGGCTGGGAGGCTGGGAGGATAGGAGTCTTGGAGGCTGGGAGGCTGGCTGGGAGGCTGGGAGGCTGGGAGGCTGGGAGGCTGGGAGGCTGGCTGGGAGGCTGCCTGGGAGGCTGGCTGGCTGGCGGGCTGTATGGCTGGCTGGCTGGCTGGGAGGCTGGCTTAGAGGATGGCTGGCTGGTTGGCTGGACCGGCTGGACCACCTGGAAGCGGCTGGAAGCGGCTGGAACCGGCTGGAACCGGCTTGACCCGGCTGGAACTGGCTGGAACCGGCTGGAACCGGCTGGAACCGGCTGGAACCGGTTTAAACCGGCTGGAACCGGCTGGAACCGGCTGGAACCGGTTTAAACCGGCTGGAACCGGCTGGAACCTGCTGGAACCGGTTTGAACCGGTTTAAACCGGCTGGAACCGGCTGGAACCGGTTTGAACCGGCTGGAACCGGCTGGAACCGGTTTGAACCGGTTTGAACCGGCTGGAAACGGCTGGAACCGGTTTGAACCGTTTTAAACCGGTTTGAACCGGCTGGAACCGGCTGGTCCCGACTGGAACCGGCTGGAACCGGTTTGAATCGATTTAAACCGGCTGGAACCGGCTGGAACAGGCTGGCTCGCTGGCTGGCACTGGCTGGGAGGCTGGGAGGCTGGGAGGCTGGGAGGCTGGGAGGCTGGCTGGGAGGCTGCCTGGGAGGCTGGCTGGCTGGCGGGCTGGCTGGCTGGCTGGCGGGCTGGCTGGCTGGCTGGCTGGCTGGGAGGCTGGGAGGCTGGGAGGCTGGCTGGGAGGCTGGCTGGGAGGCTGGGAGAATGGGAGGCTGGCTGAGAGGCTGGGAGGCTGTGAGTCTTGGAGGCTGGGAGGCTGGGAGGCTGGGAGGCTGGGAGGCTGGGAGGCTGGGAGGCTGGCTGGGAGGCTGCCTGGGAGGCTGGCTGGCTGGCGGGCTGGCTGGCTGGCTGGCTGGCTGTGAGGCTGGCTGAGAGGATGGCTGGCTGGTTGGCTGGACCGGCTGGACCACCTGGAAGCGGCTGGAAGCGGCTGGAAGCGGCGGGAACCGGCTGGAACCGGCTGGAACCGTTTTTTTCCGGCTGGAACTGGCTGGAACCGGCTGGAACGGGCTGGTATCGGCTCGAACCAGCTAGAATCGGCTGGAACCGGATGGAACTGGCTGGAACTGGCTGGAACAGGCTGGCTCGCTGGCTGGCACTGGTTGGGAGGCTGGGAGGCTGGGAGGCTGGGAGGCTGGGAGGCTGGCTGGGAGGCTGCCTGGGAGGCTGGCTGGCTGGCGGGCTGGCTGGCTGGCTGGCGGGCTGGCTGGCTGGCTGGCTGGCTGGGAGGCTGGCAGGCTGGGAGGCTGGCTGGGAGGCTGGCTGGGAGGCTGGGAGAATGGGAGGCTGGCAGAGAGGCTGGGAGGCTGTGAGTCTTGGAGGCTGGGAGGCTGGCTGGGAGGCTGGGAGGCTGGGAGGCTGGGAGGCTGGGATGCTGGGAGGCTGGCTGGGAGGCTGGGAGTCTGGCTGGGTGGCTGGGAGAATGGGAGGCTGGCTGGGACGCTGGGAGGCTTTGAGTCTTGGAGGCTGGGAGGCTGGCTGGGAGGCTGGGAGGCTGGGAGGCTCGGAGGCTGGGAGGCTGGGAGGCTGGGAGGCTGGCTGGGAGGCTGCCTGGGAGGCTGGCTGGCTGGCGGGCTGGCTGGCTGGCTGGCTGGCTGGGAGGCTGGCTGAGAGGATGGCTGGCTGGTTGGCTGGACCGGCTGGACCACCTGGAAGCGGCTGGAAGCGGCTGGAACTGGCTGGAACCGGCTTGACCCGGCTGGAACCGGCTGGAAACGGCTGGAACTGGTTTGAACTGGTTTAAACCGGCCGGAACCGGCTGGAACCAGCTGGAACCGGCTGGAACCGGTTTGAACCGGTTTAAACCGGTTTGAACCGGCTGGAACCGGTTTGAACCGGTTTAAACAGGCTAGAACCGGCTGGAACCGGCTGGAGCTAGCTTGAACCGGCTGGTACCGGCTGGAACCGGCTAGAACCGGCTGGTACCGGCTGGAACCGGCTAGAACCGGCTGGAACCGGCTGGAACCGGTTTGAACCGGTTTAAACCGGTTTGAACCGGCTGGAACCGGCTGGAACCGGTTTGAACCGGCTGTAACCGGCTGTAACCGCCTGAAACCGGCTGGAACAGGCTAGAACCGGCTGGAACCGGCTGGAGCTAGCTTGAACCGGCTGGAACCGGCTGGAACCGGCTTAACACGGCTGGAACCGGCTGGAACCGGTTTGAACCGGCTGGTACCGGCTGTAACCGCCTGAAACCGGCTGGAACAGTCTAGAACCAGCTGGAACCGGTTTGAGCCGGCTGGAACCGGCTGGAACCGGTTTTTTCCGGCTGGAAATGGCTGGAACCGGCTGGAACCGGCTGGCACCGGCTGGAACAGGCTGGCTCGCTGGCTGGCACTGGCTGGGAGGCTGGGAGGCTGGGAGGCTGGGAGGTTGGCTGGGAGGCTGCCTGGGAGGCTGGCTGGCTGGCGGGATGGCTGGCTGGCTGGCGGGCTGGCTGGCTGGCTGGCTGGCTGGGAGGCTGTAAGGCTGGGAGGCTGGCTGGGAGGCTGGGAGGCTGGGAGGCTGGGAGGCTGGCTGGGAGGCTGGGAGAATGGGAGGCTGGCTGGGAGGCTGGGAGGATAGGAGTCTTGGAGGCTGGGAGGCTGGCTGGGAGGCTGGGAGGCTGGCTGCGAGGCTGCCTGGGAGGCTGGCTGGCTGGCGGGCTGTCTGGCTGGCTGGCTGGCTGGGAGGCTGGCTGAGAGGATGGCTGGCTGGTTGGCTGGACCGGCTGGACCACCTGGAAGCGGCTGGAAGCGGCTGGAACCGGCTGGAACCGGCTTGACCCGGCTGGAACTGGCTGGAACCGGCTGGAACCGGCTGGAACCGGCTTGACCCGGCTGGAACTGGCTGGAACCGGCTGGAACCAGCTGGAACCGGCTGGAACCGGTTTGAACCGGTTTAAACCAGCTGGAACCAGCTGGAACCGGTTTGAACCGGCTGGAACCGGTTTGAACCGGCTGGAACCGGCTGGAACCGGCTGGAACCGGTTTGAACCGGTTTAAACCGGCTGGAACAGGCTGGAACCGGTTTGAACCGGTTTAAACTGGCTGGAACCGGCTGGAACCGGCTGGAACCGGCTGGAACCGGTTTGAACCGGTTTAAACCGGTTTGAACCGGCTGGAACCGGCTGGAACCGGTTTGAACCGGCTGGAACCGGCTGGAACTGCCTGAAACCGGCTGGAACAGGCTAGAACCGGCTGTAACCGCCTGAAACCGGCTGGAACAGGCTAGAACCGGCTGGAACCGGCTGGAGCTAGCTTGAACCGGCTGGAACCGGCTGGAACCGGCTTAACCCGGCTGGAACCGGCTGGAACCGGTTTGAACCGGCTGGTACTGGCTGTAACCGACTGAAACCGGCTGGAACAGTCTAGAACCAGCTGGAACCGGTTTGAGCCGGCTGGATCCGGCTGGAACCGGTTTTTTCCGGCTGGAACTGGCTGGAACCGGCTGGAACCGGCTGGTACCGGCTCGAACCGGCTAGAATCGGCTGGAACCGGATGGAACCGGCTGGAACCGGCTGGAAGAGGCTGGCTCGCTGGCTGGCACTGGCTGGGAGGCTGGGAGGCTGGGAGGCTGGGAGGCTGGGAGGCTGGGAGGCTGGGAGGCTGGGAGGCTGGCTGGGAGGCTGCCTGGGAGGCTGGCTGAGAGGATGGCTGCTGGTTGACTGGACCGGCTGGACACCTGGAAGCGGCTGGAAGCGGCTGGAACCGGCTGGAACCGGCTTGACCCGGCTGGAACTGGCTGGAACCGGCTGGAACCGGCTGGAACCGGCTGGAACCGGTTTGAACCGGTTTAAACCGGCTGGAACCGGTTTGAACCGGTTTAAACCGGCTGGAACCGGCTGGAACCGGCTGGAACCGGTTTGAACCGGTTTAAATGGGCTGGAATCGGCTGAAACGGGTTTGAACCGGCTGGAACCGGCTGGAACCGGCTGGAACCGGTTTGAACCGGTTTAAACGGGTTTGAACCGGCTGGAACCGGCTGGAACGGGCTGGAACCGGTTTGAACCGGTTTAAACCGGCTGGAACCGGCTGGAACCGGTTTGAACCGGTTTAAAACGGCTGGAACCGGCTGGAACCGGTTTGAACCGGCTGGAACCGGCTGGAACCGGCTGGAACCGGTTTGAACCGGTTTAAACAGGCTAGAACCGGCTGGAACCGGCTGGAGCTAGCTTAAACCGGCTGGAACTGGCTGGAACAGGCTAGAACCGGCTGGAACCGGCTGGAGCTAGCTTGAACCGGCTGGAACCGGCTGGAACCGGCTTGACCCGGCTGGAACCGGCTGGAACCGGTTTGAACCGGCTGGTACCTGCTGTAACCGCCTGAAACCGGCTGGAACAGGCTAGAACCGGCTGGAATCGGTTTGAACTGGCTGGAACCGGCTGGAACCGCCTGAAACCGGCGGGAACCGGCTGGAACCGGCTGGAACCGGTTTTTTTCCGGCTGGATCTGGCTGGAACCGGCTGGAACCGGCTGGTACGGGCTCGAACCGCCTAGAATCGGCTGGAACCGGATGGAACCGGCTGGAACTGTCTGGAACAGGCTGGCTCGCTGGCTGGCACTGGCTGGGAGGCTGGGAGGCTGGGAGGCTGGGAGGCTGGGAGGCTGGGAGGCTGGCTGGGAGGCTGCCTGGGAGGCTGGCTGAGAGGATGGCTGCTGGTTGGCTGGACCGGCTGGACCACCTGGAAGCGGCTGGAAGCGGCTGGAAGCGGCTTGACCCGGCTGGAACAGTCTGGCTCCGGTTTGAACCGGCTGGAACCGGCTGGAACCTGTTTGAACCGGCTGGAACCGGCTGTAACCGGCTGGAACCGGTTTGAACTGGTTGGAACCGGCTGAACCGGTTTGAATCGGTTTAAACCGGTTTTAACCGGCTGGAACCGGCTGGAACCGGTTTGAACCGGTTTAAACCGGCTGGAACCGGCTGGAACCGGCTGGAACCGGCTGTATCCGGCTGGAACAGGCTAGAACCGGCTGGAACCGGCTGGAGCTAGCTTGAACCGGCTGGAACCGGCTGGAACCGGCTTGACCCGGCTGGAACCGGCTGGAACCGGTTTGAACCGGCTGGTACCGGCTGTAACCGCCTGAAACCGGCTGGAACAGGCTAGAACCGGCTGGAACCGGTTTGAACCGGCTGGAACCGGCTGTAACCGCCTGAAACCGGCTGGAACAGGCTAGAACCGGCTGGAACCGGCTGGAGCTAGCTTGAACCAGCTGGAACCGGCTGGAACCGGCTTGACCCGGCTGGAACCGGCTGGAACCGGTTTGAACCGGCTGGTACCGGCTGTAACTGCCTGAAACCGGCTGGAACAGGCTAGAACCGGCTGGAACCGGTTTGAACCGGCTGAAACCGGCTGGAACCGCCTGAAACCGGCGGGAACCGGCTGGAACCGGCTGGAACCGGTTTTTTCCGGCTGGAACTGGCTGGAACCGGCTGGAAATGGCTGGTGTCGGCTCGAACCGGCTAGATTCGGCTGGAACCGGATTGAACCGGCTGGAACCGGCTGGAACAGGCTGGCTCGCTGGCTGGCACTGGCTGGGAGGCTGGGAGGCTGGGAGGCTGGGAGGCTGGGAGGCTGGGAGGCTGGCTGGGAGGCTGGGAGGCTGGGAGGTTGGGAGGCTGGGAGTCTTGGAGGCTGGGAGGCTGGCTGGGAGGCTGGGAGGCTGGGAGGCTGGGAGCCTGGGAGGCTGGGAGGCTGGCTGGGAGGCTGCCTGGGAGGTTGGCTGGCTGGCGGACTGGCTGGCTGGCTGGCGGGCTGGCTGGCTGGCTGGCTGGCTGGGAGGCTGGCTGGGAGGCTGTCTAGGAGGCTGGGAGAATGGGAGGCTGGCTGAGAGGCTGGGAGGCTGTGAGTATTGGAGGCTGTGAGGCTGGCTGGGAGGCTGGGAGGCTGGGAGGCTGGGAGGCTGGGAGGCTGGCTGGGAGGCTGGGAGGCTGGCTGGGAGGCTGGGAGAATGGGAGTCTGGCTGGGACACTGGGAGGCTGGGAGTCTTGGAGGCTGGGAGGCTGGCTGGGAGACTGGGAGGCTGGGAGGCTGGGAGGCTGGGAGTCTGGGAGGCTGGGAGGCTGGCTGGGAGGCTGCCTGGGAGGCTGGCTGGCTGGCGGGCTGGCTGGCTGGCTGGCTGGCTGGGAGGCTGGCTGAGAGGATGGCTGGCTGGTTGGCTGGACCGGCTGGACCACCTGAAAGCGGCTGGAAGCGGCTGGAACCGGCTGGAACCGGCTTGACCCGGCTGGAACCAGCTGGAACCGGCTGGAACCGGTTTGAACTGGTTTAAACCGGCCGGAACCGGCTGGAACCGGTTTGAACCGGCTGGAACCGGCTGGAAACGGCTGGAACCGGTTTGAACCGGCTGGAACCGGCTAGAACCGGCTGGAACCGGCTGGAACCGGTCTGAACCGGTTTAAACCGGTTTGAACCGGCTGGAACCGCCTGGAACCGGTTTGAACCGGTTTAAACAGGCTAGAACCGGCTGGAACCGGCTGAAGCTAGCTTGAACCGGCTGGTACCGGCTGGAACAGGCTAGAACCGGCTGGAACCGGCTGGAACCGGTTTGAACCGGCTGGTACCGGCTGTAACCGCCTGAAACCGGCTGGAACAGTCTAGAACCAGCTGCAACCGGTTTGAGCCGGCTGGAACCGGCTGGAACCGTTTTTTTCCGGCTGGAACTGGCTGGAACCGGCTGGAACCGGCTGGTACCGACTCGAACCGGCTAGAATCGGCTGGAACCGGATGGAACCGGCTCGAACCGGCTGGAACAGGCTGGCTCGCTGGCTGGCACTGCCTGGGAGGCTGGGGGGCTGCGAGGCTGGGAGGCTGGGAGGCTGGGAGGCTGGGAGGTTGGCTGGGAGGCTGCCTGGCAGGCTGGCTGGCTGGCGGGCTGTCTGGCTGGCTGGCGGGCTGGGAGGCTGGGAGGCTGGGAGGCTGGCTGGGAGGCTGGGAGGCTGGGAGGCTGGGAGGCTGGCTGGGAGGCTGAGAGGCTGGCTGGGAGGCTGGGAGAATGGGAGGCTGGCTGGGAGGCTGGGAGGATAGGAGTCTTGGAGGCTGGGAGGCTGGCTGGGAGGCTGGGAGGCTGGGAGGCTGGGAGGCTGGGAGGCTGGAAGGCTGGGAGGCTGGCTGGGAGGCTGCCTGGGAGGCCTGCTGGCTGGCGGGCTGTCTGGCTGGCTGGCTGGCTGGGAGGCTGGCTGAGAGGATGGCTGGCTGGTTGGCTGGACCGGCTGGACCACATGGAAGCGGCTGGAAGCGGCTGGAACCGGCTGGAACCGGCTTGACCCGGCTGGAACCTGCTGGAACCGGCTGGAACCGGCTGGAACCGGCTGGAACCGGTTTGAACCGGTTTAAACCGGCTGGAACCGGCTGGAACCGGCTGGAACCGGTTTGAACCGGTTTAAACGGGCTGGAACCGGCTGGAACAGGTTTGAACTGGCTGGAACCGGCTGGAACCGGTTTGAACCGGTTTAAACCGGGTTGAACCAGCTGGAACCGGCTGGAACCGGTTTGAACCGGTTTAAACCGGCTGGAACCATCTGGAACCGGTTTGAACCGGCTGGAAACGGCTGGAACCGGCTGGAACCGGTTTGAACCGGTTTAAACCGGTTTGAACCGGCTGGAACCGGCTGGAACGGGCTGGAACCGGCTGGAACGGGCTGGAACCGGTTTGAACCGGTTTAAACCAGCTGGAACCGTCTGGAACCGGTTTGAACCGGTTTAAACCGGCTGGAACCGGCTGGAACCGGTTTGAACCGGCTGGAACCGGCTGGAACCGGCTGGAACCGGTTTGAACCGGTTTAAGCAGGCTATAACCGGCTGGAACCGGCTGGAGCTAGCTTGAACCGGCTGGAACCGGCTGGAACAGGCTAGAACCGGCTGGAACCGGCTGGAGCTATCTTGAACCGGCTGGAACCGGCTGGAACCGGCTTGACCCGGCTGGAACCGGCTGGAACCGGTTTGAACCGGCTGGTACCGGCTGTAACCGCCTGAAACCGGCTGGAACAGGCTAGAACCGGCTGTAACCGGTTTGAACCGGTTTAAACCGGCTGGAACGGGCTGGAACCGGTTTGAACCGGCTGGAACCGGCTGGAACCGGCTGGAACCGGTTTGAACCGGTTTAAACAGGTTAGAACCGGCTGGAACCGGCTGGAGCTAGCTTTAACCGGCTGGAACCGGCTGGAACAGGCTAGAACCGGCTGGAACCGGCTGGAGCTAGCTTGAACCGGCTGGAACCGGCTGGAACCGGCTTGACCCGGCTGGAACCGGCTGCAACCGGTTTGAACCGGCTGGTACCGGCTGTAACCGCCTGAAACCGGCTGGAATAGGCTAGAACTGGCTGGAACCGGTTTGAACCGGCTGGAACCGGCTGGAACCGCCTGAAACCGGCGGGAACCGGCTGGAAGCGGCTGGAACCGGTTTTTTCCGGCTGGAACTGGCTGGAACCGGCTGGAACCGGCTTGACCCGGCTGGAACCGGCTGGAACCAGTTTGAACCGGCTGGAAGCGGCTGGAACCGGCTGGAACCGGCTTGACCCGGCTGGAACCGGTTTGAACCGGCTGGAACCGGCTGGAACAGGCTGGCTCGCAGGCTGGCACTGGCTGGGAGGCTGGGAGACTGGGAGGCTGGGAGACTGGGAGCCTGGGAGGCTGGGAGGCTGTGAGGCTGGCTGGGAGGCTGCCTGGGAGGCTGGCTGGCTGGTTGGCTGGACAGGCTGGACCACCTGGAAGCGGCTGGAAGCGGCTGGAAACGGCTGGAACCGGCTGGACCGGCTGGAACCGGCTGGAACCGGCTGGAACCGGCTGCCTCGCTGGCTGGCACTGGCTGGGAGGCTGGGAGGCTGGGAGGCTGGGAGGCTGGCTGGGAGGCTGGGAGGCTGGGAGACTGGGAGGCTGGGAGGCTGGGAGGCTGGGAGGCTGGCTGGGAGGCTGGGAGTCTGGCTGGGAGGCTGGGAGAATGGGAGGCTGGCTGGGAGGCTGGGAGGCTGGGAGTCTTGGAGGCTGGGAGGCTGGCTGGGAGGCTGGGAGGCTGGGAGGCTAGGAGGCTGGGAGGCTGGGAGGCTGGGAGGCTGGGAGGCTGGCTGGGAGGCTGGCTGGCTGGCGGGCTGGCTGGCTAGCTGGCTGGCTGGGAGGCTGGCTGAGAGGATGGCTGGCTGGTTGGCTGGACAGGCTGGACCACCTGGAAGCGGCTGGAAGCGGCTGGAAACGGCTGGAACCGGCTTGACCGGCTGGAACCGGCTGGAACCGGCTGGAACCGGCTGGAACCGGTTTAAACCAGCTGGAACCGGCTAGAACCGGCTGGAAGCGGCTGGAACCGGTTTGAACCGGTTTAAACCGGCTGAAACCGGCTGGAACCGGCTGGATCCGGTTTGAACCGTTTTAAACCGGCTGGAACCGGTTTGAACCGGCTGGAACCGGCTGGAACCGGTTTGAACCGGTTTAAAAGCGGTTTGAACCGGCTGGAACCGGCTGGAACCGGTTTGAACCGGTTTAAACCGGCTGGAACCGGCTGGAACCGGTTTGAACCGGCTGGAACCGGCTGGAACCTGCTGGAACCGGTTTAACCCGGTTTGAACCGGCGGGAACCGGCTGGAACGGGCTGGAACCGGTTTGAACCGGTTTAAACCGGCTGGAACCGGCTGGAACCGGCTGGAACCAGCTGGAACAGGATTGAACCGGTTTAAACAGGCTAGAACCGGCTGGAACCAGCTGGAACCGGTTTGAACCGGCTGGAACCGGTTTGAACCGGCTGGAACCAGCTGGAACCGGCTGGAACCGGTTTGAACCGGTTTAAAACGGTTTGAACCGGCTGGAACCGGCTGGAACGGGCTGGAACCGGTTTGAACCGGTTTAAACCGGCTGGAACCGGCTGGAACCGGTTTGAACCGGTTTAAACAGGCTAGAACCGGCTGGAACCAGCTGGAACCGGTTTGAACCGGCTGGAACAGGTTTGAACCGGCTGGAACCAGCTGGAACCGGCTGGAACCGGTTTGAACCGGTTTAAACCGGTTTGAACCGGCTGGAACGGGCTGGAACCGGTTTGAACCGGTTTAAACCGGCTGGAACCGGCTGGAACCGGTTTGAACCGCCAGGAACCGGCTGGAACCGGCTGGAACCGGTTTGAACCGGTTTAAACAGGCTGGAACCGGCTGGAACCGGCTGGAGCTAGCTTGAACCGGCTTGAAGCGGCTGGAACAGGCTAGAACCGGCTGGAACCGGCTGGAGCTAGCTTGAACCGGCTGGAACCGGCTTGACCCGGCTGGAACCGGCTGGAACCGGTTTGAACCGGCTGGTACCGGCTGTAACCGCCTGAAACCGGCTGGAACAGGCTGGGAGACTGGGAGGCTGGGAGGCTGGCTGGGATTCTGGGAGGCTGGGAGGCTGGGAGGCTGGGAGGCTGGGAGGCTGGCTGGGAGGCTGGGAGGCTGGCTGGGAGGCTGGGAGAATGGGAGGCTGGCTGGGACGCTGGGAGGCTGGGAGTCTTGGAGGCTGGGAGGCCGGCTGGGAGGCTGGGAGGCTTGGAGGCTGGGAGGCTGGCTGGGAGGCTGCTTGGGAGGCTGGCTGGCTGGCGGTCTGGCTGGCTGGCTGGCTGGCTGGGAGGCTGGCTGAGAGGATACAGGCTGGCTCGCTGGCTGGCACTGGCTGGGAGGCTGGGAGGCTGGGAGGCTGGGAGGCTGGGAGGCTGGGAGGCTGGCTGGGAGGCTGCCTGGGAGGCTGGCTGGCTGGCGGGCTGGCTGGCTGGCTGGCGGGCTGGCTGGCTGGCTGGCTGGCTGGGAGGCTGGGAGGCTGGGAGGCTGGCTGGGAGGCTGGCTGGGAGGCTGGGAGAATGGGAGGCTGGCTGAGAGGCTGGGAATCTGTGAGTCTTGGAGGCTGGGAGGCTGGGAGGCTGGGAGGCTGTGAGGCTGGCTGGGAGGCTGCCTGGGAGGCTGGCTGGCTGGCAGGCTGGCTGGCTGGCTGGCTGGCTGTGAGGCTGGCTGAGAGGATGGCTGGCTGGTTGGCTGGACCGGCTGGACCACCTGGAAGCGGCTGGAAGCGGCTGGAAGCGGCTGGAAGCGGCGGGAACCGGCTGGAACCGGCTGGAACCGTTTTTTTCCGGCTGGAACTGGCTGGAACCGGCTGGAACGGGCTGGTATCGGCTCGAACCAGCTAGAATCGGCTGGAACCGGATGGAACCGGCTGGAACCGGCTGGAACAGGCTGGCTCGCTGGCTGGCACTGGCTGGGAGGTTGGGAGGCTGGGAGGCTGGGAGGCTGGGAGGCTGGCTGGGAGGCTGCCTGGGAGGCTGGCTGGCTGGCGGGCTGGCTGGCTGGCTGGCTGGCTGGTAGGCTGGACAGGCTGGACCACCTGGAAGCGGCTGGAAGCGGCTGGAACCGGCTGGAACCGGCTTGACCCGGCTGGAACCGGTTTGAACTGGTTTAAACCGGCCGGAACCGGCTGGAACCGGTTTGAACCGGCTGGAACCAGCTGGAACCGGCTGGAACCGGTTTGAACCGGTTTAAACCGGTTTGAACCGGCTGGAACCGGTTTGAACCGGTTTAAACAGGCTAGAACCGGCTGGAACCGGCTGGAGCTAGCTTGAACCGCCTGGTACCGGCTGGAACCGGCTAGAACCGGCTGGAACCGGCTGGAACCGGTTTGAACCGGCTGGAACCGGCTGGAACCGGTTTGAACCGGCTGGAACCGGCTGTAACTGCCTGAAACCGGCTGGAACAGGCTAGAACCGGCTGGAACCGGCTGGAGCTAGCTTGAACCGGCTGGAACCGGCTGGAACCGGCTTAACCATGCTGGAACCGGCTGGAACCGGCTGGAACCGGTTTGAACCGGTTTAAACCGGTTTGAACTGGCTGGAAACGGCTGAAACCGGTTTTTTCCGGCTGGAACTGGCTGGAACCGGCTGGAACGGTCTGGTATCGGCTCGAACCGGCTAGAATCGGCTGGAACCGGATGGAACCGGCTGGAACCGGCTGGAACAGGCTGGCTCGCTGGCTGGCACTGGCTGGGAGGCTGGGAGGCTGGGAGGCTGGGAGGCTGGCTGGGAGGCTGGGAGGCTGGGAGACTGGGAGGCTGGGAGGCTGGGAGGCTGGGAGGCTGGCTGGGAGGCTGGGAGTCTGGCTGGGAGGCTGGGAGAATGGGAGGCTGGCTGGGAGGCTGGGAGGCTGGGAGTCTTGGAGGCTGGGAGGCTGGCAGGGAGGCTGGGAGGCTGGGAGCCTAGGAGGCTGGGAGGCTGGGAGGCTGGGAGGCTGGGAGGCTGGCTGGGAGGCTGGCTGGGAGGCTGGCTGGCTGGCGGGCTGGCTGGCTAGCTGGCTGGCTGGGAGGCTGGCTGAGAGGATGGCTGGCTGGTTGGCTGGACAGGCTGGACCACCTGAAAGCGGCTGGAAGCGGCTGGAAACGGCTGGAACCGGCTTGACCGGCTGGAACCGGCTGGAACCGGCTGGAACCGGCTGGAACCGGTTTAAACCAGCTGGAACCGGCTAGAACCGGCTGGAAGCGGCTGGAACCGGTTTGAACCGGTTTAAACCGGCTGAAACCGGCTGGAACCGGCTGGATCCGGTTTGAACCGTTTTAAACCGGTTTGAACCGGCTGGAACCGGCTGGAACCGGTTTGAACCGGCTGGAACCGGCTGTAACTGCCTGAAACCGGCTGGAACAGGCTAGAACCGGCTGGAACCGGCTGGAGCTAGCTTGAACCGGCTGGAACCGGCTGGAACCGGCTTAACCATGCTGGAACCGGCTGGAACCGGCTGGAACCGGTTTGAACCGGTTTAAACCGGTTTGAACTGGCTGGAAACGGCTGAAACCGGTTTTTTCCGGCTGGAACTGGCTGGAACCGGCTGGAACGGTCTGGTATCGGCTCGAACCGGCTAGAATCGGCTGGAACCGGATGGAACCGGCTGGAACCGGCTGGAACAGGCTGGCTCGCTGGCTGGCACTGGCTGGGAGGCTGGGAGGCTGGGAGGCTGGGAGGCTGGCTGGGAGGCTGGGAGGCTGGGAGACTGGGAGGCTGGGAGGCTGGGAGGCTGGGAGGCTGGCTGGGAGGCTGGGAGTCTGGCTGGGAGGCTGGGAGAATGGGAGGCTGGCTGGGAGGCTGGGAGGCTGGGAGTCTTGGAGGCTGGGAGGCTGGCAGGGAGGCTGGGAGGCTGGGAGCCTAGGAGGCTGGGAGGCTGGGAGGCTGGGAGGCTGGGAGGCTGGCTGGGAGGCTGGCTGGGAGGCTGGCTGGCTGGCGGGCTGGCTGGCTAGCTGGCTGGCTGGGAGGCTGGCTGAGAGGATGGCTGGCTGGTTGGCTGGACAGGCTGGACCACCTGAAAGCGGCTGGAAGCGGCTGGAAACGGCTGGAACCGGCTTGACCGGCTGGAACCGGCTGGAACCGGCTGGAACCGGCTGGAACCGGTTTAAACCAGCTGGAACCGGCTAGAACCGGCTGGAAGCGGCTGGAACCGGTTTGAACCGGTTTAAACCGGCTGAAACCGGCTGGAACCGGCTGGATCCGGTTTGAACCGTTTTAAACCGGTTTGAACCGGCTGGAACCGGCTGGAACCGGTTTGAACCGGTTTAAAAGCGGTTTGAACCGGCTGGAACCGGCTGGAACCGGTTTGAACCGGTTTAAACCGGCTGGAACCGGCTGGAACCGGTTTGAACCGGCTGGAACCGGCTGGAACCTGCTGGAAACGGTTTAACCCGGTTTGAACCGGCGGGAACCGGCTGGAACGGGCTGGAACCGGTTTGAACCGGTTTAAACCGGCTGGAACCGGCTGGAACCGCCTGGAACCAGCTGGAACCGGATTGAACCGGTTTAAACAGGCTAGAACCGGCTGGAACCAGCTGGAACCGGTTAGAACCGGCTGGAACCGGTTTGAACCGGCTGGAACCAGCTGGAACCGGCTGGAACCGGTTTGAACCGGTTTAAAACGGTTTGAACCGGCTGGAACCGGCTGGAACGGGCTGGAACCGGTTTGAACCGGTTTAAACCGGCTGGAACCGGTTTGAACCGGCTGGAACCGGCTGGAACCGGTTTGAACCGGTTTAAACAGGCTAGAACCGGCTGGAACCAGCTGGAACCGGTTTGAACCGGCTGGAACAGGTTTGAACCGGCTGGAACCAGCTGGAACCGGCTGGAACCGGTTTGAACCGGTTTAAACCGGTTTGAACCGGCTGGAACCGGCTGGAACGGGCTGGAACCGGTTTGAACCGGTTTAAACCGGCTGGAACCGGCTGGAACCGGTTTGAACCGCCTGGAACCGGCTGGAACCGGCTGGAACCGGTTTGAACCGGTTTAAACAGGCTGGAACCGGCTGGAACCGGCTGGAGCTAGCTTGAACCGGCTTGAAGCGGCTGGAACAGGCTAGAACCGGCTGGAACCGGCTGGAGCTAGCTTGAACCGGCTGGAACCGGCTTGACCCGGCTGGAACCGGCTGGAACCGGTTTGAACCGGCTGGTACCGGCTGTAACCGCCTGAAACAGGCTGGAACAGGCTGGGAGGCTGGGAGGCTGGCTGGGATTCTGGGAGGCTGGGAGGCTGGGAGGCTGGGAGGCTGGCTGGGAGGCTGCGAGGCTGGCTGGGAGGCTGGGAGAATGGGAGGCTGGCTGGGACGCTGGGAGGCTGGGAGTCTTGGAGGCTGGGAGGCCGGCTGGGAGGCTGGGAGGCTTGGAGGCTGGGAGGCTGGCTGGGAGGCTGCTTGGGAGGCTGGCTGGCTGGCGGTCTGGCTGGCTGGCTGGCTGGCTGGGAGGCTGGCTGAGAGGATACAGGCTGGCTCGCTGGCTGGCACTGGCTGGGAGGCTGGGAGGCTGGGAGGCTGGGAGGCTGGGAGGCTGGGAGGCTGGGAGGCTGGCTGGGAGGCTGCCTGGGAGGCTGGCTGGCTGGCGGGCTGGCTGGCTGGCTGGCGGGCTGGCTGGCTGGCTGGCTGGCTGGGAGGCTGGGAGGCTGGGAGGCTGGCTGGGAGGCTGGCTGGGAGGCTGGGAGAATGGGAGGCTGGCTGCGAGGCTGGGAATCTGTGAGTCTTGGAGGCTGGGAGGCTGGGAGGCTGGGAGGCTGTGAGGCTGGCTGGGAGGCTGCCTGGGAGGCTGGCTGGCTGGCAGGCTGGCTGGCTGGCTGGCTGGCTGTGAGGCTGGCTGAGAGGATGGCTGGCTGGTTGGCTGGACCGGCTGGACCACCTGGAAGCGGCTGGAAGCGGCTGGAAGCGGCTGGAAGCGGCGGGAACCGGCTGGAACCGGCTGGAACCGTTTTTTTCCGGCTGGAACTGGCTGGAACCGGCTGGAACGGGCTGGTATCGGCTCGAACCAGCTAGAATCGGCTGGAACCGGATGGAACCGGCTGGAACCGGCTGGAACAGGCTGGCTCGCTGGCTGGCACTGGCTGGGAGGCTGGGAGGCTGGGAGGCTGGGAGGCTGGGAGGCTGGCTGGGAGGCTGCCTGGGAGGCTGGCTGGCTGGCGGGCTGGCTGGCTGGCTGGCTGGCTGGGAGGATGGCTGAGAGGATGGCTGGCTGGTAGGCTGGACCGGCTGGACCACCTGGAAGCGGCTGGAAGCGGCTGGAACCGGCTGGAACCGGCTTGACCCGGCTGGAACCGGTTTGAACTGGTTTAAACCGGCCGGAACCGGCTGGAACCGGTTTGAACCGGCTGGAACCAGCTGGAACCGGCTGGAACCGGTTTGAACCGGTTTAAACCGGTTTGAACCGGCTGGAACCGGTTTGAACCGGTTTAAACAGGCTAGAACCGGCTGGAACCGGCTGGAGCTAGCTTGAACCGCCTGGTACCGGCTGGAACCGGCTAGAACCGGCTGGAACCGGCTGGAACCGGTTTGAACCGGTTTAAACCGGTTTGAACCGGCTGGAACCGGCTGGAACCGGTTTGAACCGGCTGGAACCGGCTGTAACTGCCTGAAACCGGCTGGAACAGGCTAGAACCGGCTGGAACCGGCTGGAGCTAGCTTGAACCGGCTGGAACCGGCTGGAACCGGCTTAACCATGCTGGAACCGGCTGGAACCGGCTGGAACCGGATTGAACCGGTTTAAACCGGTTTGAACCGGCTGGAACCGGCTGGAACGGGCTGGAACCGGTTTGAACCGGTTTAAACCGGCTGGAACCGGCTGGAACCGGTTTGAACCGGTTTAAACCGGCTGGAACCGGCTGGAACCGGTTTGAACCGGCTGGAACCGGCTGGAACCGGCTGGAACCGGTTCGAACCGGTTTAAACAGGCTAGAACCGGCTGGAACCGGCTGGAGCTAGCTTGAACCGGCTGGAACCGGCTGGAACAGGCTAGAACCGCCTGGACCCGGCTGGAGCTAGCTTGAACCGGCTGAAAACGGCTGGAACCGGTTTGAACCGTTTTAAACCAGTTTGAACCGGCTGGAACCGGCTGGAACCGGCTGGAACCGGTTTGAACCGGTTTAAACCGGCTGGAACCGGCTGGAACCGGCTGGAACCGGCTGGAACCGGTTTGAACCGGTTTAAACCGGCTGGAACCGGCTGGAACCGGCTGGAACCGGTTTGAACCGGTTTAAACCGGCTGGAACCGGCTGGAACCGGCTGGAACCGGTTTGAACCGGTTTAAACCGGTTGGAACCGGCTGGAACCGGCTGGAACCGGCTGGAACCGGCTTGACCCGGCTGGAACCGGCTGGAACCGGTTTGAACCGGCTGGTACCGGCTATAACCGCCTGAAACCGGCTGGAACAGGCTAGAACCGGCTGGAACCGGCTGGAACCGGCTTGAACCGGTTTGAACCGGTTTAAACCGGTTTGAACCGGCTGGAACTGGCTGGAACCGGCTGGAACCGGCTGGTACCAGCTCGAACCGCCTAGAATCGGCTGGAACCGGATGGAACCGGCTGGAACTGGCTGGAACAGGCTGGCTCGCTGGCTGGCACTGGCTGGGAGGCTGGGAGGCTGGGAGGCTGGGAGGCTGGGAGGCTGGGAGGCTGGGAGGCTGGGAGGCTGGGAGGCTGGGAGCCTGGGAGGCTGGGAGGCTGGCTGGGAGGCTGGGAGGCTGGGAGGCTGGCTGGGAGGCTGGGAGGCTGGCTGGGAGGCTGGGAGAATGGGAGGCTGACTGGGAGGCTGGGAGGCTGGGAGTCTTGGAGGCTGGGAGGCTGGCTGGGAGGCTGGGAGGCTGGGAGGCTGGGAGCCTGGGAGGCTGGGAGGCTGGCTGGGAGGCTGCCTGGGAGGCTGGCTGGCTGGCGGGCTGGCTGGCTGGCTGGCGGGCTGGCTGGCTGGCTGGCTGGCTGGGAGGCTGGGAGGCTGGGAGGCTGGCTGGGAGGCTGGCTAGGAGGCTGGGAAAATGGGAGGCTGGCTGAGAGGCTGGGAGGCTGTGAGTCTTGGAGGCTGGGAGGCTGGCTGGGAGGCTGGGAGGCTGGGAGGCTGGGAGGTTGGGAGGCTGGCTGGGAGGCTGGGAGGCTGGCTGGGAGGCTGGGAGAATGGGAGTCTGGCTGGGACGCTGGGAGGCTGGGAGTCTTGGAGGCTGGGAGGCTGGCTGGGAGGCTGGGAGGCTGGGAGGCTGGGAGGCTGGGAGTCTGGGAGGCTGGGAGGCTGGCTGGGAGGCTGCCTGGGAGGCTGGCTGGCTGGCGGGCTGGCTGGCTGGCTGGCTGGCTGGGAGGCTGGCTGAGAGGATGGCTGGCTGGTTGGCTGGACCGGCTGGACCACCTCTAAGCGGCTGGAAGCGGCTGGAAACGGCTGGAACCGGCTTGACCCGGCTGGAACCAGCTGGAACCGGCTGGAACCGGTTTGAACTGGTTTAAACCGGCCGTAACCGGCTGGAACCGGTTTGAACCGGCTGGAACCGGCTGGAACCGGCTGGAACCGGTTTGAACCGGTTTAAACCGGTTTGAACCGGCTGGAACCGGCTGGAACCGTCTGGAACCGGTTTGAACCGGTTTAAACCGGTTTGAACCGGCTGGAACCGCCTGGAACCGGTTTGAACCGGTTTAAACAGGCTAGAACCGGCTGGAACCGGCTGAAACCGGTTTGAACCGGTTTAAACCGGTTTGAACCGGCTGGAACCGGCTGGAACCGGTTTGAACCGGCTGGAACCGGCTGTAACCGCCTGAAACCGGCTGGAACAGGCTAGAACCGGCTGGAACCGGCTGGAGCTAGCTTGAACCGGCTGGAACCGGCTGGAACCGGCTTAACCCGGCTGGAAGCGGCTGGAACCGGTTTGAACCGGCTGTAACCGCCTGAAACCGTCTGGAACAGTCTAGAACCAGCTGGAACCGGTTTGAGCCGGCTGGAACCGGCTGGAACCGGTTTTTTCCGGCTGGAACTGGCTGGAACCGGCTGGAACCGGCTGGTACCGGCTCGAACCGGCTAGAATCGGCTGGAACCGGATGGAACCGGCTGGAACCGGCTGGAACAGGCTGGCTCGCTGGCTGGCACTGGCTGGGAGGCTGGGGGGCTGGGAGGCTGGGAGGCTGGGGGGCTGGGAGGCTGGGAGGCTGGGAGGCTGGGAGGCTGGCTGGGAGGCTGGGAGGCTGGCTGGGAGGCTGGGAGAATGGGAGGCTGGCTGGGAGGCTGTGAGGATAGGAGTCGTGGAGGCTGGGAGGCTGGCTGGGAGGCTGGGAGGCTGGGAGGCTGGGAGGCTGGGAGGCTGGGAGTCTGCCTGGGAGGCTGCCTGGGAGGCTGGCTGGCTGGCGGGCTGTCTGGCTGGCTGGATGGCTAGGAGGCTGGCTGAGAGGATGGCTGGCTGGTTGGCTGGACCGGCTGGACCACATGGAAGCGGCTGGAAGCGGCTGGAACCGGCTGGAACCGGCTTGACCCGGCTGGAACTGGATGGAACCGGCTGGAACCGGCTGGAACCGGCTGGAACCGGTTTGAACCGGTTTAAACCGGCTGGAACCGGCTGGAACCGGCTGGAACCGGTTTGAACCGATTTAAACCGGCTGGAACCGGCTGGAACCGGCTGGAACCGGTTTGAACCGGTTTAAACGGGCTGGAACCGGCTGGAACAGGTTTGAACCGGTTTAAACCGGCTGGAACCAGCTGGAACCGGTTTGAACCGGCTGGAACCGGTTTGAAACGGCTGGAACCGGCTGGAACCGGCTGGAACCGGTTTGAACCGGTGTAAACCGGTTTGAACCGGATGGAACCGGCTGGAACGGACTGGAACCGGTTTGAACCGGTTTAAACCGGCTGGAACCGGTTGGAACCGGTTTGAACCGGCTGGAACCGGCTGGAACCGGCTGGAACCGGTTTGAACCGGTTTAAACAGGCTAGAACCGGCTGGAACCGGCTGGAGCTAGCTTGAACCGGCTGGAACCAGCTGGAACCGGCTTGACCCGGCTAGAACCGGCTGGAACCGGTTTGAACCGGTTTAAACCAGCTGGAACCGGCTGGAACCGGTTTGAACCGGCTGGAACCGGCTGGAACCGGCTGGAACCGGTTTGAACCGGCTGGAACCAGCTGGAACCGGCTGGAACCGGTTTGAACCGGTTTAAACCAGCTGGAACCAGCTGGAACCGGTTTGAACCGGCTGGAACCGGCTGGAACCGGCTGGAACCGGTTTGAACCGGTTTAAACCGGCTGGAACCAGCTGGAACCGGCTGGAACCGGTTTGAACTGGTTTAAACCGGCTGGAACCGGCTGGAACCGGTTTGAACCGGCTGGAACCGGCTGGAACCGGTTTGAACCGTTTTAAACCGGTTTAAACCAGCTGGAACCAGCTGGAACCGGTTTGAACCGGCTGGAACCGGCTTGACCCGGCGGGAACCGGCGGGAACCAGCTGGAACCGGTTTGAACCGGTTTGAACCGGCTGAAAACGGCTGGAACCGGTTTGAACCGTTTTAAACCAGTTTGAACCGGCTGGAACCGGCTGGAACCGGCTGGAACCGGTTTGAACCGGTTTAAACCGGCTGGAACCGGCTGGAACCGGCTGGAACCGGCTGGAACCGGTTTGAACCGGTTTAAACCGGCTGGAACCGGCTGGAACCGGTTTGAACCGGTTTAAACCGGTTGGAACCGGCTGGAACCGGCTGGAACCGGCTGGAACCGGCTGGAACCGGTTTGAATCGGTTTAAACCGGCTGGAACCGGCTGGAACAGGCTGGCTCGCTGGCTGGCACTTGCTGGGAGGCTGGGAGGCTGGGAGGCTGGGAGGCTGGGAGGCTGGGAGGCTGGGAGGCTGGCTGGGAGGCTGCCTGGGAGGCTGGCTGGCTGGCGGGCTGGCTGGCTGGCTGGCGGGCTGGCTGGCTGGCTGGCTGGCTGACTGGGAGGATGGGAGGCTGGGAGGCTGGCTGGGAGGCTGGCTGGGAGGCTGGGAGAATGGGAGGCTGGCTGAGAGGCTGGGAGGCTGTGAGTCTTGGAGGCTGGGAGGCTGGGAGGCTGGGAGGCTGGCTGGGATGCTGCCTGTGAGGCTGGCTGGCTGGCGGGCTGGCTGGCTGGCTGGCTGGCTGTGAGGCTGGCTGAGAGGATGGCTGGCTGGTTGGCTGGACCGGCTGGACCACCTGGAAGCGGCTGGAAGCGGCGGGAACCGGCTGGAACCGGCTGGAACCGTTTTTTTCCGGCTGGAACTGGCTGGAACCGGCTGGAACGGGCTGGTATCGGCTCGAACCAGCTAGAATCGGCTGGAACCGGATGGAACTGGCTGGAACCGGCTGAACAGGCTGGCTCGCTGGCTGGCACTGGCTGGGAGGCTGGGAGGCTGGGAGGCTGGGAGGCTGGCTGGGAGGCTGCCTGGGAGGCTGGCTGGCTGGCGGGCTGGCTGGCTGGCTGGTGGGCTGGCTGGCTGGCTGGCTGGCTGGGAGGCTGGGAGGCTGGGAGGCTGGCAGGGAGGCTCGCTGGGAGGCTGGTAGAATGGGAGGCTGGCTGAGAGGCTGGGAGGCTGTGAGTCTTGGAGGCTGGGAGGCTGGCTGGGAGGCTGGGAGGCTGGGAGGCTGGGAGTCTGGGATGCTGGAAGGCTGACTGGGAGGCTGGGAAGCTGGCTGGGAGGCTGGGAGAATGGGAGGCTGGCTGGGACGCTGGGAGGCTGGGAGTCTTGGAGGCTGGGAGGCTGGCTGGGAGGCTGGGAGGCTGGGAGGCTGGGAGGCTGGGAGGCTGGGAGGCTGGGAGGCTGGCTGGGAGGCTGCCTGGGAGGCTGGCTGGCTGGAGGGCTGGCTGGCTGGCTGGCTGGCTGGGAGGCTGGCTGAGAGGATGGCTGGCTGGTTGGCTGGACCGGCTGGACAACCTGGAAGCGGCTGGAAGCGGCTGGAACCGGCTGGAACCGGCTTGACCCGGCTGGAACCGGCTGGAACCGGCTGGAACCGGTTTGAACTGGTTTAAACCGGCCGGAACCGGCTGGAACCAGCTGGAACCGGCTGGAACCGGTTTGAACCGGTTTAAACAGGCTAGAACCGGCTGGAACCGGCTGGAGCTAGCTTGAACCGGCTGGTACCGGCTGGAACCGGCTAGAACCGGCTGGAACCGGCTGGAACCGGTTTGAACCGGTTTAAACCGGTTTGAACCGGCTGGAACCGGCTGGAACCGGTTTGAACCGGCTGGAACCGGCTGTAACCGCCTGAAACCGGCTGCAACAGGCTAGAACCGGCTGGAACCGGCTGGAGCTAGCTTGAACCGGCTGGAACCGGCTGGAACCGGCTTAACCCGGCTGGAACCGGCTGGAACCGGTTTGAACCGGCTGGTACCGGCTGGAACCGCCTGAAACCGGCTGGAACAGTCTAGAACCAGCTGGAACCGGTTTGAGCCGGCTGGAACCAGCTGGAACCGGTTTTTTCCGGCTGGAACTGGCTGGAACCGGCTGTAACCGGCTGGTAACGGCTCGAACCGGCTAGAATCGGCTGGAACCGGTTGGAACCGGCTGGAACCGGCTGGAACAGGCTGGCTCGCTGGCTGGCACTGGCTGGGAGGCTGGGAGGCTGGGAGGCTGGGAGGCAGGGAGGCTGGGAGGCTGGGAGGCTGGGAGGCTGGGAGGCTGGGAGGCTAGGAGGCTGGGAGGTTGGCTGGGAGGCTGCCTGGGAGGCTGGCTGGCTGGCGGGCTGGCTGGCTGGCTGGCGGGCTGGCTGGCTGGCTGCCTGGCTGGGAGGCTGGGAGGCTGGGAGGCTGGCTGGGAGGCTGGGAGCCTGGGAGGCTGGGAGGCTGGCTGGGAGGCTGTGAGGCTGGCTGGGAGGCTGGGAGAATGGGAGGCTGGCTGGGAGGCAGGGAGGATAGGAGTCTTGGAGGCTGGGAGGCTGGCTGGGAGGCTGGGAGGCTGGGAGGCTGGGAGGCTGGGAGGCTGGGAGGCTGGCTGCGAGGCTGCCTGGGAGGCTGGCTGGCTGGCGGGCTGTCTGGCTGGCTGGCTGGCTGGGAGGCTGGCTGAGAGGATGGCTGGCTGGTTGGCTGGACTGGCTGGACGACCTGGAAGCGGCTGGAAGCGGCTGGAACCGGCTGGAACCGGCTTGACCCGGCTGGAACTTGCTGGAACCGGCTGGAACCGGCTGGAACCGGCTGGAACCGGTTTGAACCGGTTTAAACCGGCTGGAACCGGCTGGAACCGGTTTGAACCGGTTTAAACGGGCTGGAACCTGCTGGAACAGGTTTGAACCGGCTGGAACCGGCTGGAACCGGTTTGAACCGGTTTAAACCGGTTTGAACCACCTGGAACCGGCTGGAACCGGTTTGAACCGGTTTAAACCAGCTGGAACCAGCTGGAACCGGTTTGAACCGGCTGGAACCGGTTAGAACCGGCTGGAACCGGTTTGAACCGGTTTAAACCGGCTGGAACCGGCTGGAACCGGCTGGAACCGGTTTGAACTGGTTTAAACCGGCTGGAACCGGCTGGAACCGGTTTGAACCGGCTGGAACCGGCTGGAACCGGTTTGAACCGGTTTAAACCGGTTTGAACCAGCTGGAACCGGCTGGAAACGGTTTGAACCGGTTTAAACCAGCTGGAACCGGCTGGAACCGGTATGAACCTGTTTAAAATGGCTGGAACCGGCTGGAACCGGTTTGAACCGGTTTAAACAGGCTAGAACCGGCTGGAACCGGCTGGAGCTAGCTTGAACCGGCTGGAACCGGCTGGAACAGGCTAGAACCGGCTGGAACCGGCTGGAGCTAGCTTGAACCAGCTGGAACCGGCTGGAACCGGCTTGACCCGGCTGGAACCGGTTTGAACCGGCTGGTACCGGCTGTAACCGCCTGAAACCGGCTGGAACAGGCTAGAACCGGCTGGAACCGGTTTGAACCGGCTGGAACCGGCTGGAACCTCCTGAAACCGGCGGGAACCGGCTGGAAGCGGCTGGAACCGGTTTTTTCCGGCTGGAACTGGCTGGAACCGGCTGGAACCGGCTTGACCCGGCTGGAACCGGCTGGAACCGGTTTGAACCGACTGGACGCGGCTGGAACCGGCTGGAACCGGCTTGACCCGGCTGGAACCGGTTTGAACCGTCTGGAACCGACTGGAACAGGCTGAAACCGGTTTGAACCGGCTGGAAACGGTTTGAACCGGTTTAAACCGGCTGGAACCGGTTTGAACCGGCTGGAACCGGCTGGAACCGGCTGAAACCGGTTTGAACCGGCTGGAAACGGTTTGAACCGGTTTAAACCGGCTGGAACCGGTTTGAACCGGCTGGAACCGGCTGGAACCGGCTGGAACCGGTTTGAACCGGTTTAAACCGGTTGGAACCGGCTGGAACCGGCTGGAACCGGTTTGAACCGGTTTAAACCGGTTTGAACCGGCTGGAACCGGCTGGAACCGGTTTGAACCGGCTGGAACCGGCTGTAACCGCCTGAAACCGGCTGGAACAGGCTAGAACCGGCTGGAACCGGCTGGAGCTATCTTGAACCGGCTGGAACCGGCTGGAACCGGCTTGACCCGGCTGGAACCGGCTGGAACCGGTTTGAACCGGCTGGTACCGGCTGTAACCGCCTGAAACCGGCTGGAAAAGGCTAGAACCGGCTGGATCCGGTTTGAGCCGGCTGGAACCGGCTGGAAACCATTTGAACCGGCTGGAACCGGCTGGAACCGGCTGGAACCGGTTTGAACTGGTTTAAACCGGCTGGAACCGGCTGGAACCGGTTTGAACCGGTTTAAACCGGTTTGAACGGGCTGGAACCGGCTGGAACCGGCTGGAGCTAGCTTTAACCGTCTGGAACCGGCTAGAACCGGCTAGAACCGGCTGGAACCGGCTGGAACCAGTTTGAACCGGTTTATACCGGCTGGAACCGGCTGGAACCGGCTGGAACCGGTTTGAACCGGTTTAAACCGGCTGGAACCGGCTGGAACCGGTTTGAACCGGCCTGAACCGGCTGGAACCGGCTGGAACCGGTTTGAACCGGTTTAAACCGGTTTGAACCTGCTAGAACTGGCTGGAACCGGCTGGAACCGGTTTGAACCGGTTTAAACCGGCTGGAACCGGCTGGAACCGGCTTAAACCGTCTGGAACCGGCTGGAACCGGCTGGAACCGGTTTGAACCGGTTTAAACCGGTTTGAACCGGCTGGAACCGGCTGGAACCGGCTTGACCCGGCTGGAACCGGCTGGAACCGGCTGGAACCGGCTTGAACCGGTTTGAACCGGTTTAAACCGGCTGGAACCGGCTGGAACCGGCTGGAACCGGTTTGAACCGGTTTAAACCGGCTGGAACCGGCTGGAACCGGTTTGAACCGGCTGGAACCGGCTGGAACCGGTTTGAACCGGTTTAAACCGGTTGGAACCGGCTGGAACCGGTTTGACCGGTTTAAACCGGTTTGAACCGGCTGGAACCGTCTGGAACTGGCTGGAACCGGTATGAACCGGTTTAAACCGGCTGGAACCGGCTGGAACCGGCTGGAACCGGCTGGAACCGGTTGGAACCGGCTGGAACCGGCTGGAACCGGCTGGAACCGGTTTGAACCGGTTTAACCAGGCTGGAACCGGCTGGAACCGGCTGGAGCTAGCTTGAACCGGCTGGAACCGGCTGGAACCGGCTAGAACCGGCTGGAACCGGCTGGAACCGGTTTGAACCGGTTTAAACCGGTTGGAACCGGCTGGAACCGCCTGGAACCGGTTTGAACCGGTTTAAAAAGGCTAGAACCGGCTGGAACCGGTTGGAGCTAGCTTGAACCGGCTGGTACCGGCTTGAACCGGCTAGAACCGGCTGGAACCGGCTGGAACCGGTTTGAACCGGTTTAAACCGGTTTGAACCGGCTGGAACCGGCTGGAACCGGTTTGAACCGGCTGGAACCGGCTGTAACCGCCTGAAACCGGCTGGAACAGGCTAGAACCGGCTGGAACCGGCTGGAGCTAGCTTGAACCGGCTGGAACCGGCTGGAACCGGCTTAACCCGGCTGGAACCGGCTGGAACCGGTTTGAAACGGCTGGTACCGGCTGTAACCGCCTGAAACCGGCTGGAACAGTCTAGAACCAGCTGGAACCGGTTTGAGCCGGCTGGAACCGGCTGGAACCGGTTTTTTCCGGCTGGAACTGGCTGGAACCGGCTGGAACCAGCTGGTACCGGCTCGAACCGGCTAGAATCGGCTGGAAACTGATGGAACCGGCTGGAACCGGCTGGAACAGGCTGGCTCGCTGGCTGGCACTGGCTGGGAGGCTGGGAGGCTGGGAGGCTGGGAGGCTGGGAGGCTGGGAGGCTGGGAGGTTGGCTGGGAGGCTGCCTGGGATGCTGGCTGGCTGGCGGGCTGGCTGGCTGGCTGGCGGGCTGGCTGGCTGGCTGGCTGGCTGGGAGTCTGGCTGGGAGGCTGGGAGGCTGGGAGGCTGGGAGCCTGGCTGGGAGGCTGGGAGGCTGGCTGGGAGGCTGGGAGAATGGGAGGCTGGCTGGGAGGCTTGGAGGATAGGAGTCTTGGAGGCTGGGAGGCTGGCTGGGAGGCTGGGAGGCTGGGAGGCTGGGAGGCTGGGAGGCTGGGAGGCTGGGAGGCTGGCTGGGAGGCTGGCTGGGAGGCTGGCTGGCTGGCGGGCTGTCTGGCTGTCTGGCTGTCTGGGAGGCTAGCTGAGAGGATGGCTGGCTGGTTGGCTGGACCGGCTGGACCACCTGGAAGCGGCTGGAAGCGGCTGGAAGCGGCTGGAACCGGCTTGACCCGGCTGGAACTGGCTGGAACCGGCTGGAACCGGCTGGAACTGGCTGGAACCGGTTTGAACCGGCTGGAACCGGCTGGAACCGGTTTGAACCGGTTTAAACCGGTTTGAACCAGGTGGAACCGGTGGAACAGGTTTGAACCGGTTTAAACCAGCTGGAACCAGTTTGAACCGGCTGGAACCGGTTTGAACCGGCTGGAACCGGCTGGAACCGGCTGGAACCGGTTTGAACCGGTTTAAACCGGCTGGAACCGGCTGGAACCGGCTGGAACCGGTTTGAACCGGTTTAAACCGGCTGGAACCGGCTCGAACCGGTTTGAACCGGCTGGAACCGGCTGGAACCGGTTTGAACCGGTTTAAACCGGTTTGAACCAGCTGGAACCGGCTGGAACCGGTTTGAACCGGTTTAAACCAGCTGGAACCAGCTGGAACCGGTTTGAACCGGCGGAACCGACTTGACCCGGCGGGAACCGGCTGGAACCGGCTGGAACCGGTTTTTTCCGGCTGGAACCGTCTGGCACCGGTTTGAACCGGCGGGAACCGGCTGGAACCGGTTTGAACCGGCTGGAACCGGCTGGAACCGACTGCAACCGGTTTGAACCGGTTTGAACCGGCTGGAAACGGCTGGAACCGGTTTGAACCATTTTAAACCGGTTTGAACCGGCTGGAACCGGCTGGAACCGGCTGGAACCGGTTTGAACCGGTTTAAACCGGTTTGAACCGGCTGGAACCGTCTGGAACTGGCTGGAACCGGTATGAACCGGTTTAAACCGGCTGGAACCGGCTGGAACCGGCTGGAACCGGCTGGAACCGGTTGGAACCGGCTGGAACCGGCTGGAACCGGCTGGAACCGGTTTGAACCGGTTTAACCAGGCTGGAACCGGCTGGAACCGGCTGGAGCTAGCTTGAACCGGCTGGAACCGGCTGGAACCGGCTAGAACCGGCTGGAACCGGCTGGAACCGGTTTGAACCGGTTTAAACCGGTTGGAACCGGCTGGAACCGCCTGGAACCGGTTTGAACCGGTTTAAAAAGGCTAGAACCGGCTGGAACCGGTTGGAGCTAGCTTGAACCGGCTGGTACCGGCTTGAACCGGCTAGAACCGGCTGGAACCGGCTGGAACCGGTTTGAACCGGTTTAAACCGGTTTGAACCGGCTGGAACCGGCTGGAACCGGTTTGAACCGGCTGGAACCGGCTGTAACCGCCTGAAACCGGCTGGAACAGGCTAGAACCGGCTGGAACCGGCTGGAGCTAGCTTGAACCGGCTGGAACCGGCTGGAACCGGCTTAACCCGGCTGGAACCGGCTGGAACCGGTTTGAAACGGCTGGTACCGGCTGTAACCGCCTGAAACCGGCTGGAACAGTCTAGAACCAGCTGGAACCGGTTTGAGCCGGCTGGAACCGGCTGGAACCGGTTTTTTCCGGCTGGAACTGGCTGGAACCGGCTGGAACCAGCTGGTACCGGCTCGAACCGGCTAGAATCGGCTGGAAACTGATGGAACCGGCTGGAACCGGCTGGAACAGGCTGGCTCGCTGGCTGGCACTGGCTGGGAGGCTGGGAGGCTGGGAGGCTGGGAGGCTGGGAGGCTGGGAGGCTGGGAGGTTGGCTGGGAGGCTGCCTGGGATGCTGGCTGGCTGGCGGGCTGGCTGGCTGGCTGGCGGGCTGGCTGGCTGGCTGGCTGGCTGGGAGTCTGGCTGGGAGGCTGGGAGGCTGGGAGGCTGGGAGCCTGGCTGGGAGGCTGGGAGGCTGGCTGGGAGGCTGGGAGAATGGGAGGCTGGCTGGGAGGCTTGGAGGATAGGAGTCTTGGAGGCTGGGAGGCTGGCTGGGAGGCTGGGAGGCTGGGAGGCTGGGAGGCTGGGAGGCTGGGAGGCTGGGAGGCTGGCTGGGAGGCTGGCTGGGAGGCTGGCTGGCTGGCGGGCTGTCTGGCTGTCTGGCTGTCTGGGAGGCTAGCTGAGAGGATGGCTGGCTGGTTGGCTGGACCGGCTGGACCACCTGGAAGCGGCTGGAAGCGGCTGGAAGCGGCTGGAACCGGCTTGACCCGGCTGGAACTGGCTGGAACCGGCTGGAACCGGCTGGAACTGGCTGGAACCGGTTTGAACCGGCTGGAACCGGCTGGAACCGGTTTGAACCGGTTTAAACCGGTTTGAACCAGGTGGAACCGGTGGAACAGGTTTGAACCGGTTTAAACCAGCTGGAACCAGTTTGAACCGGCTGGAACCGGTTTGAACCGGCTGGAACCGGCTGGAACCGGCTGGAACCGGTTTGAACCGGTTTAAACCGGCTGGAACCGGCTGGAACCGGCTGGAACCGGTTTGAACCGGTTTAAACCGGCTGGAACCGGCTCGAACCGGTTTGAACCGGCTGGAACCGGCTGGAACCGGTTTGAACCGGTTTAAACCGGTTTGAACCAGCTGGAACCGGCTGGAACCGGTTTGAACCGGTTTAAACCAGCTGGAACCAGCTGGAACCGGTTTGAACCGGCGGAACCGACTTGACCCGGCGGGAACCGGCTGGAACCGGCTGGAACCGGTTTTTTCCGGCTGGAACCGTCTGGCACCGGTTTGAACCGGCGGGAACCGGCTGGAACCGGTTTGAACCGGCTGGAACCGGCTGGAACCGACTGCAACCGGTTTGAACCGGTTTGAACCGGCTGGAAACGGCTGGAACCGGTTTGAACCATTTTAAACCGGTTTGAACCGGCTGGAACCGGCTGGAACCGGCTGGAACCGGTTTGAACCGGTTTAAACCGGCTGGAACCGGCTGGAACCGGCTGGAACCGGCTGGAACCGGTTTGAACCGGTTTAAACCGGCTGGAACCGGCTGGAACCGGCTGGAACCTGCTGGAACCGGTTTAAACCGGTTTGAACCGGCTGGAACCGGCTGGAACCGGCTGGAACCGGCTGGAACCGGTTTGAATCGGTTTAAACCGGCTGGAACCGGCTGGAACAGGCTGGCTCGCTGGCTGGCACTGGCTGGGAGGCTGGGAGGCTGGGAGGCTGGGAGGCTGGGAGGCTGGGAGGCTGGCTGGGAGGCTGCCGGGGAGGCTGGCTGGCTGGCGGGCTGGCTGGCTGGCTGGCGGGCTGGCTGGCTGGCTGGCTGGCTGGGAGGCTGGGAGGCTGGGAGGCTGGCTGGGAGGCTGGCTGGGAGGCTGGGAGAATGGGAGGCTGGCTGAGAGGCTGGGAGGCTGTGAGTCTTGGAGGCTGGGAGGCTGGGAGGCTGGGAGGCTGGCTGGGAGGCTGGGAGGCTGGGAGGCTGGGAGCCTGGGAGGCTGGGAGGCTGGCTGGGAGGCTGCCTGGGAGGCTGAGTGGCTGGCGGGCTGGCTGGCTGGCTGACTGGCCGGGAGGGTGGCTGAGAGGATGGCTGGCTGGTTGGCTGGACCGGCTGGACCACCTGGAAGCGGCTGGAAGCGGCTGGAACCGGCTGGAACCGGCTTGACCCGGCTGGAACCGGCTGGAACCGGCTGTAACCGGTTTGAACCGGTTTAAACCGGCCGGAACCGGCTGGAACCAGCTGGAACCGGCTGGAACCGGTTTGAACCGGTTTAAACCGGCTGGAACCGGCTGGAACGGGTTTGAACCAGCTGGAACCGGCTGGAACCGGCTGGAACCGGTTTGTACCGGTTTAAACAGGCTAGAACCGGCTGGAACCGGCTGGAGCTAGCTTGAACCGGCTGGAACCGGCTGGAACCGGCTAGAACCGGCTGGAACCGGCTGGAACCGGTTTGAACCGTTTTAAACCGGTTTGAACCGGCTGGAACCGGCTGGAACCGGTTTGAACCGGCTGGAACCGGCTGTAACCGCCTGAAACCGGCTGGAACAGGCTAGAACCGGCTGGAACCGGTTTGAACCGGCTGGAACCGGCTGGAACCGCCTGAAACCGGCGGAAACCGGCTGGAACCGGTTTTTTCCGGCTGGAACTGGCTGGAACAGGCTGGAACCGGCTGGTACCGGCTCGAACCGGCTAGAATCGGCTGAACCGGATGGAACCGGCTGGAACCGGCTGGAACAGGCTGGCTCGCTGGCTGGCACTGGCTGGGAGGCTGGGAGGCTGGGAGGCTGGGAGGCTGGGAGGCTGGCTGGGAGGCTGCCTGGGAGGCTGGCTGGCTGGCGGGCTGGCTGGCTGGCTGGCGGGCTGGCTGGATGGCTGGCTGGCTGGTAGGCTGGGAGGCTGGGAGGCTGGCTGGGAGGCTGACTGGGAGGCTGGGAGAATGGGAGGCAGGTTGAGAGGCTGGGAGGCTGTGAGTCTTGGAGGCTGGGAGGCTGGCTGGGAGGCTGGGAGGCTGGGAGGCTGGCTGGCTGGCGGGCTGGCTGGCTGGCTGGCTGGCTGTGAGGCTGGCTGAGAGGATGGCTGGCTGGTTGGCTGGACCGGCTGGACCACCTGGAAGCGGCTGGAAGCGGCTGGAACCGGCTGGAACCGGCTTGACCCGGCTGGAACCGGCTGGAACCGGCTGGAACCGGTTTGAACAGGTTTAAACCGGCTGGAACCGGCTGGAACCGGTTTGAACCGGCTGGAACCGGCTGGAACCGGCTGGAACCGGTTTGAACCGGTTTAAACCGGTTTGAACCGGCTGGAACCGGCTAGAACCGGCTGGAACCGGTTTGAACCGGTTTAAACCGGTTTGAACCGGCTGGAACCGCCTGGAACCGGTTTGAACCGGTTTAAACAGGCTAGAACCGGCTGGAACCGGCTGAAGCTAGCTTGAACCGGCTGGTACCGGCTGGAACCGGCTGGAACCGGTTTGAACCGGTTTAAACCGGTTTGAACCGGCTGGAACCGGCTGGAACCGTTTTGAACCGGCTGGAACCGGCTGTAACCGCCTGAAACCGGCTGGAACAGGCTGGAACCGGCTGGAACCGGCTGGAGCTAGCTTGAACCGGCTGGAACCGGCTGGAACCGGCTGGAACCGGTTTGAACTGGTTTAAACCGGCCGTAACCGGCTGGAACCGGTTTGAACCGGCTGGAACCGGCTGGAACCGGCTGGAACCGGTTTGAACCGGTTTAAACCGGTTTGAACCGCTGGAACCGGCTGGAACCGGCTGGAACCGGTTTGAACAGGTTTGAACCGGCTGGAACCGCCTGGAACCGGTTTGAACCGGTTTAAACAGGCTAGAACCGGCTGGAACCGGCTGAACCCGGTTTGAACAGGTTTAAACCGGTTTGAACCGGCTGGAACCCGCTGGAACCAGTTTGAACCGGCTGGAACCGGCTGTAACCGCCTGAAACCGGCTGGAACAGGCTAGAACCGGCTGGAACCGGCTTAACCCGGCTGGAAGCGGCTGGAACCGGTTTGAACCGGCTGGTACCGGCTGTAACCGCCTGAAACCGTCTGGAACAGTCTAGAACCAGCTGGAACCGGTTTGAGCCGGCTGGAACCGGATGGAACCGGTTTTTTCCGGCTGGAACTGGCTGGAACCGGCTGGAACCGGCTGGTACCGGCTCGAACCGGCTAGAATCGGCTGGAACCGGATGGAACCGGCTGGAACCGGCTCGAACAGGCTGGCTCGCTGGCTGGCACTGGCTGGGAGGCTGGGGGGCTGGGAGGCTGGGAGGCTGGGAGGCTGGGAGGCTGGGAGGTTGGCTGGGAGGCTGCCTGGGAGGCTGGCTGGCTGGCGGGCTGTCTGGCTGGCTGGCTGGCTGGGAGGCTGGCTGAGAGGATGGCTGGCTGGTTGGCTGGACCGGCTGGACCACCTGGAAGCGGCTGGAAGCGGCTGGAACCGGCTGGAACCGGCTTGACCCGGCTGGAACTGGCTGGAACCGGCTGGAACCAGCTGGAACCGGCTGGAACCGGTTTGAACCGGTTTAAACCGGCTGGAACCGGCTGGAACCGGCTGGAACCGGTTTGAAGCGGTTTAAACCGGCTGGAACCGGCTGGAACCGTCTGGAACCGGTTTGAACCGGTTTAAACGGGCTGGAACCGGCTGGAACAGGTTTGAACCGGTTTAAACCGGCTGGAACCAGCTGGAACCGGTTTGAACCGGCTGGAACCGGTTTGAACCGGCTGGAACCGGCTGGAACCGGCTGGAACCGGTTTGAACCGGTTTAAACCGGTTTGAACCAGATGGAACCGGCTGGAACGGGCTGGAACCGGTTTGAACCGGTTTAAACCGGCGGGAACCGGTTGGAAACGGTTTGAACCGGCTGGAACCGGCTGGAACAGGCTGGAACCTGTTTGAACCGGTTTAAACAGGCTAGAACCGGCTGGAACCGGCTGGAGCTAGCTTGAACCGGCTGGCACCGGCTGGAACAGGCTAGAACCGGCTGGAACTGGCTGGAGCTAGCTTGAACCGGCTGGAACCGGCTGGAACCGGCTTGACCCGGCTGGATCCGGCTGGAACCGGTTTGAACCGGCTGGTACCGGCTGTAACCGCCTGAAACCGGCTGGAACAGGCTAGAACCGGCTGGAACCGGTTTGAACCGGTTTAAACCTGCTGGAACCGGCTGGAACCGGTTTGAACCGGCTGGAACCGGCTGGAACCGGCTGGAACCGGTTTGAACCGGTTTAAACGGGCTGGAACCGGCTGGAACAGGTTTGAACCGACTGGAACCGGCTGGAACCGGTTTGAACCGGTTTAAACCAGCTGGAACCGGCTGGAACCGGTTTGAACCGGTTTAAACCGGCTGGAACCAGCTGGAACCGGTTTGAACCGGCTGGAACCGGTTTGAACCGGCTGGAACCGGCTGGAACCGGCTGAAACCGGTTTGAACCGGTTTAAACCGGTTTGAACCGGCTGGAACCGGCTGGAACGGGCGGGAACCGGTTTGAACCGGTTTAAACCGGCTGGAACTGGCTGGAACCGGTTTGAACCGGTTTAAACCGGCTGGAACCGGCTGGAACCGGTTTGAACCGGCTGGAACCGGCTGGAACCGGTTTGAACCGGATTAAACAGGCTAGAACCGGCTGGAACCGGCTGGAGCTAGCTTGAACCGGCTTGAACCGGCTGGAACAGGCTAGAACCGGCTGGAACCGGCTGGAGCTAGCTTGAACCGGCTGGAACCGGCTTGACCCGGCTGGAACCGGCTGGAACCGGTTTGAACCGGCTGGTACCGGCTGTAACCGCCTGAAACCGGCTGGAACAGGCTGGGAGGCTGGGAGGCTGGGAGGCTGGCTGGGATTCTGGGAGGCTGGGAGGCTGGGAGGCTGGGAGGCTGGGAGGCTGGCTGGGAGGCTGGGAGGCTGGCTGGGAGGCTGGGAGAATGGGAGGCTGGCTGGGACGCTGGGAGACTGGGAGTCTTGGAGGCTGGGAGGCCGGCTGGGAGGCTGGGAGGCTGGGAGGCTGGGAGGCTTGGAGGCTGGGAGGCTGGGAGGCTGGCTGGGAGGCTGCCTGGGAGGCTGGCTGGCTGGCGGTCTGGCTGGCTGGCTGGCTGGCTGGGAGGCTGGCTGAGAGGATGGCTGGCTGGTTGGCTGGACCGGCTGGACCACCTGGAAGCGGCTGGAAGCGGCTGGAACCGGCTGGAACCGGCTTGACCCGGCTGGAACCGGCTGGAACCGGTTTGAATCGGCTGGAAGCGGCTGGAACCGGCTGGAACCGGCTTGACACGGCTGGAACCGGTTTGAACCGGCTGGAACCGGCTGGAACAGGCTGGCTCGCTGGCTGGCACTGGCTGGGAGGCTGGGAGACTGGGAGGCTGGGAGGCTGGGAGCCTGGGAGGCTGGGAGGCTGTGAGGCTGGCTGGGAGGCTGCCTGGGAGTCTGGCTGGCTGGCGGGCTGGCTGGCTGGCTGGCGGGCTGGCTGGCTGGCTGGCTGGCTGGGAGGCTGGGAGGCTGGGAGGCTGGCTGGGAGGCTGGGAGGCTGGCTGGGAGGCTGGGAGAATGGGAGGCTGGCTGAGAGGCTGGGAGGCTGTGAGTCTTGGAGGCTGGGAGGCTGGCTGGGAGGCTGGGAGGCTGGGAGGCTGGGAGGCTGGGAGGCTGGCTGGGAGGCTGGGAGAATGGGAGGCTGGCTGGGAGGATGGGAGGCTGGGAGTCTTGGAGGCTGGGAGGCTGGCAGGGAGGCTGGGAGGCTGGGAGGCTGGGAGGCTGGGAGGCTGGCTGGGAGGCTGTCTGGGAGGCTGGCTGGCTGGCGGGCTGGCTGGCCTGCTGGCTGGCTGGGAGACTGGCTGAGAGTATGGCTGGCTGGTTGGCTGGCTGTGAGGCTGGCTGAGAGGATGGCTGGCTGGTTGGCTGGACCGGCTGGACCACCTGGAAGCGGCTGGAAGCGGCTGGAACCGACTGGAACAGGTTTGAACCGGTTTAAACCGGCTGGAACCGGCTGGAACCGGTTTGAACCGGCTGGAACAGGTTTGAACCGGTTTAAACCGGCTGGAACCGCTTTGAACCGGCTGGAACCGGCTGCAACCGGCTGGAACCCGTTTGAACCGGTTTAAACCGGTTGGAACCGGCTGGAACCGGCTGGAACCGGTTTAAACCGGTTTGAACCGGCTGGAACCGGCTGGAACCGGTTTGAACCGGTTTAAACACGCTAGAACCGGCTGGAACCGGCTGGAGCTAGCTTGAACCGGCTGGAACCGGCTGGAACAGGCTAGAACCGGCTGGAACCGGTTGGAACCGGTTTGAACCGGCTGGAACCGGCTGGAACCGGTTTGAACCGGCTGGAACCGGCTGTAACCGCCTGAAACTGGCTGGAACAGGCTAGAACCGGCTGGAACCGGCTGGAGCTAGCTTGAACCGGCTGGAACCGGCTGGAACCGGCTTGACCCGTCTGGAACCGGCTGGAACCGGTTTGAACCGGCTGGTACCGGCTGTAACCGCCTGAAACCGGCTGGAACAGGCTAGAACCGGCTGGATCCGGTTTGAACCGGCTGGAACCGGCTGGAAACGATTTGAACCGGCTGGAACCGGCTGGAACCGGTTTGAACCGGCTGGAACCGGCTGGAACCGGCTGGAACCGGTTTGAACCGGTTTAAACAGGCTGGAACCGGCTGGAACCGGCTGGAGCTAGCTTGAACCGGCTGGAACCGGCTGGAACCGGCTAGAACCGGCTGGAACCGGCTGGAACCGGCTGGAACCGGTTTGAATCGGTTTAAACCGGCTGAAACTGGCTGGAACCGCCTGGAACCGGCTGGAACCGGCTGGAACCGGCTGGAACCGGTTTAAACCGGCTGGAACCGGCTGGAACCGGTTTGAACCGGTTTAAACCGGCTGAAACCGGCTGGAACCGGCTGGAACCAGTTTGAACCCGTTTAAACCGGCTGGAACCGGTTTGAACCGGCTGGAACCGGCTGGAACCGGTTTGAACCGGTTTAAAAGCGGTTTGAACAGGCTGGAACCGGCTGGAACCGGTTTGAACCGGCTGGAACCAGCTGGAACCGGCTGGAACCGGTTTGAACCGGTTTAAACAGGTTTGAACCGGCTGGAACCGGTTTGAACCGGTTTAAACCGGCTGGAACCGGCTGGAACCGGCTGGAACCGGTTTGAACCGGCTGGAACCGGCTTGAACCGGCTGGAACCGGTTTGAACCGGTTTAAACAGGCTGGAACCGGCTGGAACCGGCTGGAGCTAGCTTGAACCGGCTGGAACCGGCTGGAACCGGCTAGAACCGGCTGGAACCGGCTGGAACCGGTTTGAACCGGTTTAAACCGGTTTGAACCGGCTGGAACCGGTTTGAACCGGCTGGAACCGGCTGGAACCGATTTGAACCGGTTTAAACCGGTTTGAACTGGCTGGAAACGGCTGAAACCGGTTTTTTCCGGCTGGAACTGGCTGCAACCGGCTGGAACGGTCTGGTATCGGCTCGAACCGGCTAGAATCGGCTGGAACCGGATGGAACCGGCTGGAACAGGCTGGAACAGGCTGGCTCGCTGGCTGGCACTGGCTGGGAGGCTGGGAGGCTGGGAGGCTGGGAGGCTGGGAGGCTGGCTGGGAGGCTGGGAGGCTGGGAGACTGGGAGACTGGGAGGCTGGGAGGCTGGGAGGCTGGGAGGCTGGCTGGGAGGCTGGGAGGCTGGCTGGGAGGCTGGGAGAATGGGAGGCTGGCTGGGAGGCTGGGAGGCTGGGAGTCTTGGAGGCTGGGAGGCTGGCTGGGAGGCTGGGAGGCTGGGAGGCTAGGAGGCTGGGAGGCTGGGAGGCTGGGAGGCTGGCTGGGAGGCTGGGAGGCTGGGAGGCTGGGAGGCTGGGAGGCTGGGAGGCTGGCTGGGAGGCTGGCTGGGAGGCTGGCTGGCTGGCGGGCTGGCTGGCTAGCTGGCTGGCTGGGAGGCTGGCTGAGAGGATGGCTGGCTGGTTGGCTGGACAGGCTGGACCACCTGGAAGCGGCTGGAAGCGGCTGGAAGCGGCTGGAACCGGCTTGACCGGCTGGAACCGGCTGGAACCGGCTGGAACCGGCTGGAACCGGCTGGAATCGGGTTGAACCGGTTTAAACCGGCTGAAACAGGCTGGAACCGGCTGGATCAGGTTTGAACCGGTTTAAACCGGCTGGAACCGGTTTGAACCGGCTGGAACCGGCTGGAACCGGTTTGAACCGGTTTAAAAGCGGTTTGAAATGGCTGGAACCGGCTGGAACCGGTTTGAACCGGTTTAAACCGGCTGGAACCGGCTGGAACCGGTTTGAACCGGCTGGAACCGGCTGGAACCGGCTGGAACCAGTTTAACCCGGTTTGAACCGGCGGGAACCGGCTGGAACGGGCTGGAACCGGTTTGAACCGGTTTAAACCGGCTGGAACCGGCTGGAACCGGCTGGAACCAGCTGGAACCGGATTGAACCGGTTTAAACCGGCTGGAACCGGCTGGAACCGGTTTGAACCGGCTGGAACCGGCTGGAACCGGTTTGAACCGGTTTAAACAGGCTAGAACCGGCTGGAACCGGCTGGAGCTAGCTTGAACCGGCTGGAACCGGCTGCAACCGGCTAGAACCGGCAGGAACCGGCTGGAACCGGTTTGAACCGGTTTAAACCGGTTTGAACCGGCTGGAACCGGCTGGAACCGGTTTGAACCGGCTGGAACCGGCTGTAACCGCCTGAAACCGGCTGGAACAGGCTAGAACCGGCTGGAACCGGCTGGAGCTAGCTTGAACCGGCTGGAACCGGCTGGAACCGGCTTGACCCGGCTGGAACCGGCTGGAACCGGTTTGAACCGGCTGGTACCGGCTGTAACAGCCTGAAACCAGCTGGAACAGGCTAGAACAGGCTGGTACCGGTTTGAACCGGCTGGAACCGGCTGGAACCGCCTGAAACCGGCGGAAACCGGCTGGAACCGGTTTTTTCCGGCTGGAACTGGCTGGAACCGGCTGGAACCGGCTGGTACCGGCTCGAACCGGCTAGAATAGGCTGAACCGGATGGTACCGGCTGGAACCGGCTGGAACAGGTTGGCTCGCTGGCTGGCACTGGCTGGGAGGCTGGGAGGCTGGGAGGCTGGGAGGCTGGGAGGCTGGCTGGGAGGCTGCCTGGGAGGCTGGCTGGCTGGCGGGCTGGCTGGCTGGCTGGCGGGCTGGCTGGCTGGCTGGCTGGCTGGGAGGCTGGGAGGCTGGCTGGGAGGCTGGCTGGGGGGCTCGGAGAATGGGAGGCTGGCTGAGAGGCTGGGAGGCTGTGAGTCTTGGAGGCTGGGAGGCTGGCTGGGAGGCTGGGAGGCTGGGAGGCTGGGAGGCTGGGAGGCTGGCTGGGAGGCTGGGAAGCTGGCTGGGAGGCTGGGAGAATGGGAGGCTGGCTGGGACGCTGGGAGGCTGGGAGTCTTGGAGGCTGGGAGGCTGGCTGGGAGGCTGGGAGGCTGGGAGCCTGGGAGGCTGGGAGGCTGGGAGGCTGGGAGGCTGGCTGGGAGGCTGCCTGGGAGGCTGGCTGGCTGGCGGGCTGGCTGGCTGGCTGGCTGGCTGGGAGGCTGGCTGAGAGGATGGCTGGCTGGTTGCCTGGACCGGCTGGACCACCTGGAAGCGGCTGGAAGCGGCTGGAATCGGCTGGAACCGGCTTGACCCGGCTGGAACCGGCTGAAACCGGCTGGAACCGGTTTGAACTGGTTTAAACCGGCCGGAACCGGCTGGAACCGGTTTGAACCGGTTTAAACCGGCTGGAACCGGCTGGAACCGGTTTGAACCGGTTTAAACCGGTTTGAACCGGCTGGAACCGCCTGGAACTGGTTTGAACCGGTTTAAACAGGCTAGAACCGGCTGGAACCGGCTGGAGCTAGCTTGAACCGGCTGGTACCGGCTGGAAACGGCTAGAACCGGCTGGAACCGGCTGGAACCGGTTTGAACCGGTTTAAACCGGTTGGAACCGGCTGTAACCGGCTGGAACCGGTTTGAACCGGCTGGACCCGGCTGTAACCGCCTGAAACCGGCTGGAACAGGCTAGAACCGGCTGCAACCGGCTGGAGCTAGCTTGAACCGGCTGGAACCGGCTGGAACCGGCTTAACCCGGCTGGAACCGGCTGGAACCGGTTTGAGCCGGCTGGAACCGGCTGGAACCGGTTTTTTCCGGCTGGAACTGGCTGGAACCGGCTGGAACCGGGTGGTACCGGCTCGAACCGGCTAGAATCGGCTGGAACCGGATGGAACCGGCTGGAACCGGCTGGAACAGGCTGGCTCGCTGGCTGGCACTGGCTGGGAGGCTGGGAGGCTGGGAGGCTGGGAGGCTGGGAGGCTGGGAGGCTGGGAGGTTGGCTGGGAGGCTGCCTGGGAGGCTGGCTGGCTGGCGGGCTGGCTGGCTGGCAGGCGGGCTGGCTGGCTGGCTGGCTGGCTGGGAGGCTGGGAGGCTGGGAGGCTGGCTGGGAGGCTGGAGGCTGGGAGGCTGGGAGGCTGGCTGGGAGGCTGGGAGGCTGGCTGGGAGGCTGGGAGGATAGGAGTCTTGGAGGCTGGGAGACTGGCTGGGAGGCTGCCTGGAAGGCTGGCTGGCTGGCGGGCTGTCTGTCTGGCTGGCTGGCTGGGAGGCTGGCTGAGAGGATGGCTGGCTGGTTGGCTGGACCGGCTGGACCACCTGGAAGCGGCTGGAAGCGGCTGGAACCGGCTGGAACCGGCTTGACCCGGCTGGAACTGGCTGGAACTGGCTGGAACCAGCTGGAACCGGCTGGAACCGGTTTGAACCGGTTTAAACCGGCTGGAACCGGCTGGAACCGGTTTGAACCGGTTTAAACCGGCTCGAACGGGCTGGAACCGGCTGGAACCGGCTGGAACCGGCTGGAACCGGTTTGAACCGGTTTAAACCGGTTTGAACCGGATGGAACCGGCTGGAACGGGCTGGAACCGGTTTGAACCGGTTTAAACCGGCTGGAACCGGTTGGAACCGGTTTGAACCGGCTGGAACCGGCTGGAACAGGCTGGAACCTGTTTGAACCGTTTTAAACAGGCTAGAACCGGCTGGAACCGGCTGGAGCTAGCTTGAACCGGCTGGAACCGGCTGGAACAGGCTAGAACCGGCTGGAACTGGCTGGAGCTAGCTTGAACCGGCTGGAACCGGCTGGAACCGGCTTGACCCGGCTGGAACCGGCTGGAACCGGTTTGAACCGGCTGGTACCGGCTGTAACCGCCTGAAACCGGCTGGAACAGGCTAGAACCGGCTGGAACCGGTTTGAACCGGTTTAAACCTGCTGGAACCGGCTGGAACCGGTTTGAACCGGCTGGAACCGGCTGGAACCGGCTGGAACCGGTTTGAACCGGTTTAAACGGGCTGGAACCGGCTGGAACAGGTTTGAACCGGCTGGACCCGGCTGGAACCGGTTTGAACCGGTTTAAACCAGCTGGAACCGGCTGGAACCGGTTTGAACCGGTTTAAACCGGCTGGAACCAGCTGGAACCGGTTTGAACCGGCTGGAACCGGTTTGAACCGGCTGGAACCGGCTGGAACCGGCTGAAACCGGTTTGAACCGGCTGGAACCGGCTGGAACGGGCTGGAACCGGTTTGAACCGGTTTAAACCGGCTGGAACCGGCTGGAACCGGTTTGAACCGGTTTAAACCGGCTGTAACCGGCTGGAACCGGTTTGAACCGGCTGGAACCGGCTGGAACCGGCTGGAACCGGTTTGAACCGGTTTAAACAGGCTAGAACCGGCTGGAACCGGCTGGAGCTAGGTTGAACCGGCTTGAACCGGCTGGAACAGGCTAGAACCGGCTGGAACCGGCTGGAGCTAGCTTGAACCGGCTGGAACCGGCTTGACCCGGCTGGAACCGGCTGGAACCGGTTTGAACCGGCTGGTACCGGCTGTAACCGCCTGAAACCGGCTGGAACAGGCTGGTAGGCTGGGAGGCTGGGAGGCTGGCTGGGATTCTGGGAGGCTGGGAGGCTGGGAGGCTGGGAGGCTGGGAGGCTGGCTGGGAGGCTGGGAGGCTGGCTGGGAGGCTGGGAGAATGGGAGGCTGGCTGGGACGCTGGGAGACTGGGAGTCTTGGAGGCTGGGAGGCCGGCTGGGAGGCTGGGAGGCTGGGAGGCTGGGAGGCTTGGAGGCTGGGAGGCTGGGAGGCTGGCTGGGAGGCTGCCTGGGAGGCTGGCTGGCTGGCGGTCTGGCTGGCTGGCTGGCTGGCTGGGAGGCTGGCTGAGAGGATGGCTGGCTGGTTGGCTGGACCGGCTGGACCACCTGGAAGCGGCTGGAAGCGGCTGGAACCGGCTGGAACCGGCTTGACCCGGCTGGAACCGGCTGGAACCGGTTTGAACCGGCTGGAAGCGGCTGGAACCGGCTGGAACCGGCTTGACCCGGCTGGAACCGGTTTGAACCGGCTGGAACCGGCTGGAACAGGCTGGCTCGCTGGCTGGCACTGGCTGGGAGGCTGGGAGACTGGGAGGCTGGGAGGCTGGGAGCCTGGGAGGCTGGGAGGCTGTGAGGCTCGCTGGGAGGCTGCCTGGGAGGCTGTCTGGCTGGCGGGCTGGCTGGATGGATGGCGGGCTGGCTGGCTGGCTGGCTGGCTGGGAGGCTGGGAGGCTGGGAGGCTGGCTGGGAGGCTGGGAGGCTGGCTGGGAGGCTGGGAGAATGGGAGGCTGGCTGAGAGGCTGGGAGGCTGTGAGTCTTGGAGGCTGGGAGGCTGGCTGGGAGGCTGGGAGGCTGGGAGGCTGGGAGGCTGGCTGGGAGGCTGGGAGGCTGGCTGGGAGGCTGGGAGAATGGGAGGCTGGCTGGGAGGATGGGAGGCTGGGAGTCTTGGAGGCTGGGAGGCTGGCAGGGAGGCTGGGAGGCTGGGAGGCTGGGAGGCTGGGAGGCTGGCTGGGAGGCTCTCTGGGAGGCTGGCTGGCTGGCGGGCTGGCAGGCCTGCTGGCTGGCTGGGAGACTGGCTGAGAGGATGGCTGGCTGGTTGGCTGGCTGTGAGGCTGGCTGAGAGGATGGCTGGCTGGTTGGCTGGACCGGCTGGACCACCTGGAAGCGGCTGGAAGCGGCTGGAACCGGCTGGAACCGGCTTGACCCGGCTGGAACCGGCTGGAACCGGTTTGAACCGGCTGGAACCGGCTGGAACCGGCTTGAACCTGTTTAAACCGGCTGGAACCGGCTGGAACCGGCTGGAACCGGTTTGAACCGGTTTAAACCGGCTGGAACCGGCTGGAACCGGTTTGAACCGGTTTAAACCGGCTGGAACCGGTTTGAACCGGCTGGAACCGGCTGCAACCGGCTGGAACCCGTTTGAACCGGTTTAAACCGGTTGGAACCGGCTGGAACCGGCTGGAACCGGTTTAAACCGGTTTGAACCGGCTGGAACCTGCTGGAACCGGTTTGAACCGGTTTAAACACGCTAGAACCGGCTGGAACCGGCTGGAGCTAGCTTGAACCGGCTGGAACCGGCTGGAACAGGCTAGAACCGGCTGGAACCGGCTGGAACCGGTTTGAACCGGCTGGAACCGGCTGGAACCGGCTGGAACCGGCTGGAACCGGTTTGAACCGGCTGGAACCGGCTAGAACCGGCTGGAACCGGCTGGTACCGGCTTTAACCGCCTGAAACCGGCTGGAACAGGCTAGAACCGGCTGGATCCGGTTTGAACCGGCTGGAACCGGCTGGAAACGATTTGAACCGGCTGGAACCGGCTGGAACCGGTTTGAACCGGCTGGAACCGGCTGGAACCGGATGGAACCGGTTTGAACCGGTTTAAACAGGCTGGAACCGGCTGGAACCGGCTGGAGCTAGCTTGAACCGGCTGGAACCGGCTGGAACCGGCTAGAACCGGCTGGAACCGGCTGGAACCGGCTGGAACCGGTTTGAACCGGTTTAAACCGGCTGAAACTGGCTGGAACCGCCTGGAACCGGCTGGAACCGGCTGGAACCGGCTGGAACCGGTTTAAACCGGCTGGAACCGGCTAGAACCGGCTGGAACCGGCTGGAACCGGTTTGAACCGGTTTAAACCGGCTGAAACCGGCTGGAACCGGCTGGAACCAGTTTGAACCGGTTTAAACCGGCTGGAACCGGTTTGAACCGGCTGGAACCGGCTGGAACCGGTTTGAACCGGTTTAAAAGCGGTTTGAACCGGCTGGAACCGGCTGGAACCGGTTTGAACCGGCTGGAACCAGCTGGAACCTGCTGGAACCAGCTGGAACCGGCTGGAACCGGTTTGAACCGGTTTAAACTGGTTTGAACCGGCTGGAACCGGTTTGAACCGGTTTAAACAGGTTTGAACCGGCTGGATCCGGTTTGAACCGGCTGGAACCGGCTGGAAACGATTTGAACTGGCTGGAACCGGCTGGAACCGGTTTGAACCGGCTGGAACCGGCTGGAACCGGCTGGAACCGGTTTGAACCGGTTTAAACAGGCTGGAACCGGCTGGAACCGGCTGGAGCTAGCTTGAACCGGCTGGAACCGGCTGGAACCGGCTAGAACCGGCTGGAACCGGCTGGAACCGGCTGGAACCGGTTTGAATCGGTTTAAACCGGCTGAAACTGGCTGGAACCGCCTGGAACCGGCTGGAACCGGCTGGAACCGGCTGTAACCGGTTTAAACCGGCTGGAACCGGCTGGAACCGGTTTGAACCGGTTTAAACCGGCTGAAACCCGCTGGAACCGGCTGGAACCAGTTTGAACCGGTTTAAACCGGCTGGAACCGGTTTGAACCGGCTGGAACCGGCTGGAACCGGTTTGAACCGGTTTAAAAGCGGTTTGAACAGGCTGGAACCGGCTGGAACCGGTTTGAACCGGCTGGAACCAGGTGGAACCGGCTGGAACCGGTTTGAACCGGTTTAAACAGGTTTGAACCGGCTGGAACCGGTTTGAACCGGTTTAAACCGGCTGGAACCGGCTGGAACCGGCTGGAACCGGTTTGAACCGGCTGGAACCGGCTGGAACCGGCTGGAACCGGCTGGAACCGGTTTGAACCGGCTGGAACCGGCTGGAACCGGCTGGAACCGGTTTGAACCGGTTTAAACAGGCTGGAACCGGCTGGAACCGGCTGGAGCTAGCTTGAACCGGCTGGAACCGGCTGGAACCGGCTAGAACCGGCTGGAACCGGCTGGAACCGGTTTGAACCGGTTTAAACCGGTTTGAACCGGCTGGAACCGGTTTGAACCGGTTTAAACCGGTTTGAACCGGCTGGAACCGGCTGGAACCGGATGGAACCGGCTGGAACAGGCTGGAACAGGCTGGCTCGCTGGCTGGCACTGGCTGGGAGGCTGGGAGGCTGGGAGGCTGGGAGGCTGGGAGGCTGGCTGGGAGGCTGGGAGGCTGGGAGACTGGGAGACTGGGAGGCTGGGAGGCTGGGAGGCTGGGAGGCTGGCTGGGAGGCTGGGAGGCTGGCTGGGAGGCTGGGAGAATGGGAGGCTGGCTGGGAGGCTGGGAGGCTGGGAGTCTTGGAGGCTGGGAGGCTGGCTGGGAGGCTGGGAGGCTGGGAGGCTAGGAGGCTGGGAGGCTGGGAGGCTGGGAGGCTGGCTGGGAGGCTGGGAGGCTGGGAGGCTGGGAGCCTGGGAGGCTGGGAGGCTGGCTGGGAGGCTGGCTGGGAGGCTGGCTGGCTGGCGGGCTGGCTGGCTAGCTGGCTGGCTGGGAGGCTGGCTGAGAGGATGGCTGGCTGGTTGGCTGGACAGGCTGGACCACCTGGAAGCGGCTGGAAGCGGCTGGAAGCGGCTGGAACCGGCTTGACCGGCTGGAACCGGCTGGAACCGGCTGGAACCGGCTGGAATCGGGTTGAACCGGTTGAAACCGGCTGAAACAGGCTGGAACCGGCTGGATCAGGTTTGAACCGGTTTAAACCGGCTGGAACCGGTTTGAACCGGCTGGAACCGGCTGGAACCGGTTTGAACCGGTTTAAAAGCGGTTTGAAATGGCTGGAACCGGCTGGAACCGGTTTGAACCGGTTTAAACCGGCTGGAACCGGCTGGAACCGGTTTGAACCGGCTGGAACCGGCTGGAACCGGCTGGAACCAGTTTAACCCGGTTTGAACCGGCGGGAACCGGCTGGAACGGGCTGGAACCGGTTTGAACCGGTTTAAACCGGCTGGAACCGGCTGGAACCGGCTGGAACCAGCTGGAACCGGATTGAACCGGTTTAAACCGGCTGGAACCGGCTGGAAAGGGTTTGAACCGGCTGGAACCGGCTGGAACCGGTTTGAACCGGTTTAAACAGGCTAGAACCGGCTGGAACCGGCTGGAGCTAGCTTGAACCGGCTGGAACCGGCTGCAACCGGCTAGAACCGGCAGGAACCGGCTGGAACCGGTTTGAACCGGTTTAAACCGGTTTGAACCGGCTGGAACCGGCTGGAACCGGTTTGAACCGGCTGGAACCGGCTGTAACCGCCTGAAACCGGCTGGAACAGGCTAGAACCGGCTGGAACCGGCTGGAGCTAGCTTGAACCGGCTGGAACCGGCTGGAACCGGCTTGACCCGGCTGGAACCGGCTGGAACCGGTTTGAACCGGCTGGTACCGGCTGTAACAGCCTGAAACCAGCTGGAACAGGCTAGAACAGGCTGGTACCGGTTTGAACCGGCTGGAACCGGCTGGAACCGCCTGAAACCGGCGGAAACCGGCTGGAACCGGTTTTTTCCGGCTGGAACTGGCTGAAACCGGCTGGAACCGGCTGGTACCGGCTCGAACCGGCTAGAATAGGCTGAACCGGATGGTACCGGCTGGAACCGGCTGGAACAGGTTGGCTCGCTGGCTGGCACTGGCTGGGAGGCTGGGAGGCTGGGAGGCTGGGAGGCTGGGAGGCTGGCTGGGAGGCTGCCTGGGAGGCTGGCTGGCTGGCGGGCTGGCTGGCTGGCTGGCGGGCTGGCTGGCTGGCTGGCTGGCTGGGAGGCTGGGAGGCTGGCTGGGAGGCTGGCTGGGGGGCTCGGAGAATGGGAGGCTGGCTGAGAGGCTGGGAGGCTGGCTGGGAGGCTGGGAGAATGGGAGGCTGGCTGGGACGCTGGGAGGCTGGGAGTCTTGGAGGCTGGGAGGCTGGCTGGGAGGCTGGGAGGCTGGGAGCCTGGGAGGCTGGGAGGCTGGGAGGCTGGGAGGCTGGCTGGGAGGCTGCCTGGGAGGCTGGCTGGCTGGCGGGCTGGCTGGCTGGCTGGCTGGCTGGGAGGCTGGCTGAGAGGATGGCTGGCTGGTTGCCTGGACCGGCTGGACCACCTGGAAGCGGCTGGAAGCGGCTGGAATCGGCTGGAACCGGCTTGACCCGGCTGGAACCGGCTGAAACCGGCTGGAACCGGTTTGAACTGGTTTAAACCGGCCGTAACCGGCTGGAACCGGTTTGAACCGGTTTAAACCGGCTGGAACCGGCTGGAACCGGTTTGAACCGGTTTAAACCGGTTTGAACCGGCTGGAACCGCCTGGAACTGGTTTGAACCGGTTTAAACAGGCTAGAACCGGCTGGAACCGGCTGGAGCTAGCTTGAACCGGCTGGTACCGGCTGGAAACGGCTAGAACCGGCTGGAACCGGCTGGAACCGGTTTGAACCGGTTTAAACCGGTTGGAACCGGCTGTAACCGGCTGGAACCGGTTTGAACCGGCTGGACCCGGCTGTAACCGCCTGAAACCGGCTGGAACAGGCTAGAACCGGCTGCAACCGGCTGGAGCTAGCTTGAACCGGCTGGAACCGGCTGGAACCGGCTGGAACCGGCTGGAACCGGTTTGAGCCGGCTGGAACCGGCTGGAACCGGTTTTTTCCGGCTGGAACTGGCTGGAACCGGCTGGAACCGGCTGGTACCGGCTCGAACCGGCTAGAATCGGCTGGAACCGGATGGAACCGGCTGGAACCGGCTGGAACAGGCTGGCTCGCTGGCTGGCACTGGCTGGGAGGCTGGGAGGCTGGGAGGCTGGGAGGCTGGGAGGCTGGGAGGCTGGGAGGTTGGCTGGGAGGCTGCCTGGGAGGCTGGCTGGCTGGCGGGCTGGCTGGCTGGCAGGCGGGCTGGCTGGCTGGCTGGCTGGCTGGGAGGCTGGGAGGCTGGGAGGCTGGCTGGGAGGCTGGAGGATGGGAGGCTGGGAGGCTGGCTGGGAGGCTGGGAGGCTGGCTGGGAGGCTGGGAGGATAGGAGTCTTGGAGGCTGGGAGACTGGCTGGGAGGCTGCCTGGAAGGCTGGCTGGCTGGCGGGCTGTCTGTCTGGCTGGCTGGCTGGGAGGCTGGCTGAGAGGATGGCTGGCTGGTTGGCTGGACCGGCTGGACCACCTGGAAGCGGCTGGAAGCGGCTGGAACCGGCTGGAACCGGCTTGACCCGGCTGGAACTGGCTGGAACTGGCTGGAACCAGCTGGAACCGGCTGGAACCGGTTTGAACCGGTTTAAACCGGCTGGAACCGGCTGGAACCGGTTTGAACCGGTTTAAACCGGCTCGAACGGGCTGGAACCGGCTGGAACCGGTTTGAACCGGTTTAATAGGGCTGGAAACGGCTGGATCCGGTTTGAACCGGCTGGAACCGGCTGGAACCGGTTTGAACCGGTTTAAACCGGTTTGAACCAGCTGGAACCGGCTGGAACCGGTTTGAACAGGTTTAAACCGGCTGGAACCAGCTGGAACCGGTTTGAACCGGCTGGAACCGGTTTGAACCGGCTGGAACGGGCTGGAACCGGTTTGAACCGGTTTAAACCGGCTGGAACCGGCTGGAACCGGTTTGAACCGGTTTAAACAGGCTGGAACCGGCTGGAACCGGTTTGAACCGGCTGGAACCGGCTGGAACCGTTTTGAACCGGTTTAAACAGGCTAGAACTGGCTGGAACCGGCTGGAGCTAGCTTGAACCGGCTGGAACCGGCTGGAACAGGCTAGAACCGGCTGGAACCGGCTGGAGCTAGCTTGAACCGGCTGGAACCGGCTGGAACCGGCTTGACCCGGCTGGAACCGGCTGGAACCGGTTTGAACCGGCTGGAACCGGCTGTAACCGCCTGAAACCGGCGGGAACCGGCTGGAACCGGCTGGAACCGGTTTTTTCCGGCTGGAACTGGCTGGAACCGGCTGGAACCGGCTGGTACCGGCTCGAACCGGATAGAATCGGCTGGAACCGGATGGAACCGGCTGGAACCGGCTGGAACCGGTTTGAACCATTTTAAACCGGTTTGAACCGGATGGAACCGGCTGGAACGGGCTGGAACCGGTTTGAACCGGTTTAAACCGGCTGGAACCGGTTGGAACCGGTTTGAACCGGCTGGAACCGGCTGGAACAGGCTGGAACCTGTTTGAACCGTTTTAAACAGGCTAGAACCGGCTGGAACCGGCTGGAGCTAGCTTGAACCGGCTGGAACCGGCTGGAACAGGCTAGAACCGGCTGGAACTGGCTGGAGCTAGCTTGAACCGGCTGGAACCGGCTGGAACCGGCTTGACCCGGCTGGAACCGGCTGGAACCGGTTTGAACCGGCTGGTACCGGCTGTAACCGCCTGAAACCGGCTGGAACAGGCTAGAACCGGCTGGAACCGGTTTGAACCGGTTTAAACCTGCTGGAACCGGCTGGAACCGGTTTGAACCGGCTGGAACCGGCTGGAACCGGCTGGAACCGGTTTGAACCGGTTTAAACGGGCTGGAACCGGCTGGAACAGGTTTGAACCGGCTGGACCCGGCTGGAACCGGTTTGAACCGGTTTAAACCAGCTGGAACCGGCTGGAACCGGTTTGAACCGGTTTAAACCGGCTGGAACCAGCTGGAACCGGTTTGAACCGGCTGGAACCGGTTTGAACCGGCTGGAACCGGCTGGAACCGGCTGAAACCGGTTTGAACCGGTTTAAACCGGTTTGAACCGGCTGGAACCGGCTGGAACGGGCTGGAACCGGTTTGAACCGGTTTAAACCGGCTGGAACCGGCTGGAACCGGTTTGAACCGGTTTAAACCGGCTGTAACCGGCTGGAACCGGTTTGAACCGGCTGGAACCGGCTGGAACCGGCTGGAACCGGTTTGAACCGGTTTAAACAGGCTAGAACCGGCTGGAACCGGCTGCAGCTAGCTTGAACCGGCTTGAACCGGCTGGAACAGGCTAGAACCGGCTGGAACCGGCTGGAGCTAGCTTGAACCGGCTGGAACCGGCTTGACCCGGCTGGAACCGGCTGGAACCGGTTTGAACCGGCTGGTACCGGCTGTAACCGCCTGAAATCGGCTGGAACAGGCTGGTAGGCTGGGAGGCTGGGAGGCTGGCTGGGATTCTGGGAGGCTGGGAGGCTGGGAGGCTGGGAGGCTGGGAGGCTGGCTGGGAGGCTGGGAGGCTGGCTGGGAGGCTGGGAGAATGGGAGGCTGGCTGGGACGCTGGGAGACTGGGAGTCTTGGAGGCTGGGAGGCCGGCTGGGAGGCTGGGAGGCTGGGAGGCTGGGAGGCTTGGAGGCTGGGAGGCTGGGAGGCTGGCTGGGAGGCTGCCTGGGAGGCTGGCTGGCTGGCGGTCTGGCTGGCTGGCTGGCTGGCTGGGAGGCTGGCTGAGAGGATGGCTGGCTGGTTGGCTGGACCGGCTGGACCACCTGGAAGCGGCTGGAAGCGGCTGGAACCGGCTGGAACCGGCTTGACCCGGCTGGAACCGGCTGGAACCGGTTTGAACCGGCTGGAAGCGGCTGGAACCGGCTGGAACCGGCTTGACCCAGCTGGAACCGGTTTGAACCGGCTGGAACCGGCTGGAACAGGCTGGCTCGCTGGCTGGCACTGGCTGGGAGGCTGGGAGACTGGGAGGCTGGGAGGCTGGGAGCCTGGGAGGCTGGGAGGCTGTGAGGCTCGCTGGGAGGCTGCCTGGGAGGCTGGCTGGCTGGCGGGCTGGCTGGATGGATGGCGGGCTGGCTGGCTGGCTGGCTGGCTGGGAGGCTGGGAGGCTGGGAGGCTGGCTGGGAGGCTGGGAGGCTGGCTGGGAGGCTGGGAGAATGGGAGGCTGGCTGAGAGGCTGGGAGGCTGTGAGTCTTGGAGGCTGGGAGGCTGGCTGGGAGGCTGGGAAGCTGGGAGGCTGGGAGGCTGGGAGGCTGGCTGGGAGGCTGGGAGGCTGGCTGGGAGGCTGGGAGAATGGGAGGCTGGCTGGGAGGATGGGAGGCTGGGAGTCTTGGAGGCTGGGAGGCTGGCAGGGAGGCTGGGAGGCTGGGAGGCTGGGAGGCTGGGAGGCTGGCTGGGAGGCTCTCTGGGAGGCTGGCTGGCTGGCGGGCTGGCAGGCCTGCTAGCTGGCTGGGAGACAGGCTGAGAGGATGGCTGGCTGGTTGGCTGGCTGTGAGGCTGGCTGAGAGGATGGCTGGCTGGTTGGCTGGACCGGCTGGACCACCTGGAAGCGGCTGGAAGCGGCTGGAACCGGCTGGAACCGGCTTGACCCGGCTGGAACCGGCTGGAACCGGTTTGAACCGGCTGGAACCGGCTGGAACCGGCTTGAACGGGTTTAAACCGGCTGGAACCGGCTGGAACCGGCTGGAACCGGTTTGAACCGGTTTAAACCGGCTGGAACCGGCTGGAACCGGTTTGAACCGGTTTAAACCGGCTGGAACCGGTTTGAACCGGCTGGAACCGGCTGCAACCGGCTGGAACCCGTTTGAACCGGTTTAAACCGGTTGGAACCGGCTGGAACCGGCTGGAACCGGTTTAAACCGGTTTGAACCGGCTGGAACATGCTGGAACCGGTTTGAACCGGTTTAAACACGCTAGAACCGGCTGGAACCGGCGGGAGCTAGCTTGAACCGGCTGGAACCGGCTGGAACAGGCTAGAACCGGCTGGAACCGGCTGGAACCGGTTTGAACCGGCTGGAACCGGCTGGAACCGCCTGAAACCGTCGGAAACCGGCTGGAACCGGTTTTTTCCGGCTGGAACTGGCTGGAACCGGCTGGAACCGGCTGGTACCGGCTCGAACCGGCTAGAATAGGCTGAACCGGATGGTACCGGCTGGAACCGGCTGGAACAGGTTGGCTCGCTGGCTGGCACTGGCTGGGAGGCTGTGAGGCTGTGAGGCTGGGAGGCTGGGAGGCTGGGAGGCTGGGAGGCTGGCTGGGAGGCTGCCTGGGAGGCTGGCTGGCTGGCGGGCTGGCTGGCTGGCTGGCGGGCTGGCTGGCTGGCTCGCTGGCTGGGAGGCTGGGAGGCTGGCTGGGAGGCTGGCTGGGGGGCTCGGAGAATGGGAGGCTGGCTGAGAGGCTGGGAGGCTGTGAGTCTTGGAGGCTGGGAGGCTGGCTGGGAGGCTGGGAGGCTGGGAGGCTGGGAGGCTGGGAGGCTGGCTGGGAGGCTGGTAAGCTGGCTGGGAGGCTGGGAGAATGGGAGGCTGGCTGGGACGCTGGGAGGCTGGGAGTCTTGGAGGCTGGGAGGCTGGCTGGGAGGCTGGGAGGCTGGGAGCCTGGGAGGCTGGGAGGCTGGGAGCCTGGGAGGCTGGCTGGGAGGCTGCCTGGGAGGCTGGCTGGCTGGCGGGCTGGCTGGCTGGCTGGCTTGCTGGGAGGTTGGCTGAGAGGATGGCTGGCTGGTTGGCTGGACCGGCTGGACCACCTGGAAGCGACTGGAAGCGGCTGGAATCGGCTGGAACCGGCTTGACCCGGCTGGAACCGGCTGAAACCGGCTGGAACCGGTTTGAACTTGTTTAAACCGGCCGGAACCGGCTGGAACCGGTTTGAACCGGCTGGAACCGGTTTAAACCGGTTTGAACCGGCTGGAACCGGCTGGAACCGGCTGGAACGGGTTTGAACCGGTTTAAACCGGTTTGAACCGGCTGGAACCGCCTGGAACTGGTTTGAACCGGTTTAAACAGGCTAGAACCGGCTGGAACCGGCTGGAGCTAGCTTGAACCGGCTGGTACCGGCTGGAACCGGCTAGAACCGGCTGGAACCGGCTGGAACCGGTTTGAACCGGTTTAAACCGGTTTGATCCGGCTGGAACCGGCTGGAACCGGTTTGAACCGGCTGGAACCGGCTGTAACCGCCTGAAACCGGCTGGAACAGGCTAGAACCGGCTGCAACCGGCTGGAGCTAGCTTGAACCGGCTGGAACCGGCTGGAACCGGCTTAACCCGGCTGGAACCGGCTGGAACCGGTTTGAGCCGGCTGGAACCGGCTGGAACCGGTTTTTTCCGGCTGGAACTGGCTGGAACCGGCTGGAACCGGCTGGTACCGGCTCGAACCGGCTAGAATCGGCTGGAACCGGATGGAACCGGCTGGAACCGGCTGGAACAGGCTGGCTCGCTGGCTGGCACTGGCTGGGAGGCTGGGAGGCTGGGAGGCTTGGAGGCTGGGAGGCTGGGAGGCTGGGAGGTTGGCTGGGAGGCTGCCTGGGAGGCTGGCTGCCTGGCGGGCAGGCTGGCTGGCTGGCGGGCTGGCTGGCTGGCTGGCTGGCTGGGAGGCTGGGAGGCTGGGAGGCTGGCTGGGAGGCTGGGAGGCTGGGAGGCTGGGAGGCTGGCTGGGAGGCTGGGAGGCTGGCTGGGAGGCTGGGAGGATAGGAGTCTTGGAGGCTGGGAGACTGGCTGGGAGGCTGCCTGGAAGGCTGGCTGGCTGGCGGGCTGTCTGTCTGGCTGGCTGGCTGGGAGGCTGGCTGAGAGGATGGCTGGCAGGTTGGCTGGACCGGCTGGACCACCTGGACGCGGCTGGAAGCGGCTGGAACCGGCTGGAACCGGCTTGACCCGGCTGGAACTGGCTGGAACTGGCTGGAACCAGCTGGAATCGGCTGGAACCGGTTTGAACCGGTTTAAACCGGCTGGAACCGGCTGGAACCGGTTTGAACCGGTTTAAACCGGCTCGAACGGGCTGGAACCGGCTGGAACCGGTTTGAACCGGTTTAATAGGGCTGGAAACGGCTGGATCCGGTTTGAACCGGCTGGAACCGGCTGGAACCGGTTTGAACCGGTTTAAACCGGTTTGAACCAGCTGGAACCGGCTGGAACCGGTTTGAACCGTCTGGAACGGGCTGGAACCGGTTTGAACCGGTTTAAACCGGCTGGAACCGGCTGGAACCGGTTTGCACCGGTTTAAACCTGCTGGAACCGGCTGGAACCGGTTTGAACCGGCTGGAACCGGCTGGAACCGTTTTGAACCGGTTTAAACAGGCTAGAACCGGCTGGAACCGGCTGGAGCTAGCTTGAACCGGCTGGAACCGGCTGGAACAGGCTAGAACCGGCTGGAACCGGCTGGAGCTAGCTTGAACCGGCTGGAACCGGCTGGAACCGGCTTGACCCGGCTGGAACCGGCTGGAACCGGTTTGAACCGGCTGGTACCGGCTGTAACCGCCTGAAACCGGCTGGAACAGGCTAGAACCGGCTGGAACCGGTTTGAACCGGCTGGAACCGGCTGGAACCGCCTGAAACCGGCGGGAACCGGCTGGAACCGGCTGGAACCGGTTTTTTCCGGCTGGAACTGGCTGGAACCGGCTGGAACCGGCTGGTACCGGCTCGAACCGGATAGAATCGGCTGGAACCGGATGGAACCGGCTGGAACTGGCTGGAACAGGCTGGCTCGCTGGCTGGCACTGGCTGGGAGGCTGGGAGGCTGGGAGGCTGGGAGGCTGGGAGGCTGGGAGGCTGGCTGGGAGGCTGCCTGGGAGGCTGGCTGAGAGGATGGCTGCTGGTTGGCTGGACTGGCTGGACCACCTGGAAGCGGCTGGAAGCAGCTGGAAGCGGCTGGAAACGGCCTGACCCGGCTGGAACCGTCTGGCACCGGTTTGAACCGGCTGGAACCGGCTGAAACCGGTTGAAACGGCTGGAACCGGCTGGAACCGGCTGGAACCGGTTTGAACCGGTTTGAACCGGCTGGAACCGGCTGGAACCGGTTTGAACCGGCTGGAACAGGCTGGAACCGGTTTAAACCGGTTTAAACCGGCTGGAACCGGCTGGAACCGGCTGGAACCCGTTTGAACCGGTTTAAACCGCCTGGAACCGGCTGGAACCGGCTGGAACCGGCTGGAACGGGTTTGAATCGGTTTAAACCGGCTGGAACCGGCTGGAACCGGCTGGAACCGGTTTGAACCGGTTTAAACCGGTTAGAACCGGCTGGAACCGGCTGGAACCGGTTTGAACCGGCTGGAACCGGCTGGAACCGGTTTGAACCGGCTGGAACCGGCTGTAACCGCCTGAAACCGGCTGGAACAGGCTAGAACCGGCTGGAACCGGCTGGAGCTAGCTTGAACCGGCTGGAACCGGCTGGAACCGGCTTGACCCGGCTGGAACCGGCTGGAACCGGTTTGAACCGGCTGGTACCGGCTGTAACCGCCTGAAACCGGCTGGAACAGGCTAGAACCGGCTGGAACTGGTTTGAACCGGCTGGAACCGGCTGGAACCGCCTGAAAACGGCGGGAACCGGCTGGAACCGGCTGGAACCGGTTTTCTCCGGCTGGAACTGGCTGGAACCAGCTGGAACGGGCTGGTATCGGCTCGAACCGGCTAGAATCGGCTGGAACCGGATGGAAACGGCTGGAACCGGCTGGAACAGGCTGGCTCGCTGGCTGGCACTGGCTGGGAGACTGGGAGGCTGGGAGGCTGGGAGGCTGGGAGGCTGGGAGCCTGGCTGGGAGGCTGGGAGGCTGGGAGGCTGGGAGGCTGGGAGGCTGGGAGGCTGGCTGGGAGGCTGGGAGGCTGGCTGGGAGGCTGGGAGAATGGGAGGCTGGCTGGGAGGCTGCCTGGGAGGCTGGCTGGCTGGCGGGCTGGCTGGCTGGCTGGCGGGCTGGCTGGCTGGCTAGCTGGCTGGGAGGCTGGGAGGCTGGCTGGGAGGCTGGGATTCTTGGAGGCTGGGAGGCTGGCTGGGAGGCTGGGAGGCTGGGAGGCTGGGAGCCTGGGAGGCTGGGAGGCTGGCTGGGAGGCTGCCTGGGAGGCTGGCTGGCTGGCGGGCTGGCTGGCTAGCTGGCGGGCTGGCTGGCTGGCTGGCTGGCTGGGAGGCTGGGAGGCTGGGAGGCTGGCTGGGAGGCTGGCTGGGAGGCTGGGAGAATGGGAGGCTGGCTGAGAGGCTGGGAGTCTGTGAGTCTTGGAGGCTGGGAGGCTGGCTGGGAGGCTGGGAGGCTGGGAGGCTGGGAGGCTGGGAGGCTGGGAGGCTGGCTGGGAGGCTGGGAGGCTGGCTGGGAGGCTGTGAGAATGGGAGGCTGGCTGGGACGCTGGGAGGCTGGGAGTCTTGGAGGCTGGGAGGCTGGCTGGGAGGCTGGGAGGCTGGGAGGCTGGGAGGCTGCGAACCTGGGAGGCTGGGAGGCTGGCTGGGAGACTGCCTGTGAGGCTGGCTGGCTGGCGGGCTGGCTGGCTGGCTGGCTGGCTGGGAGGCTGGCTGAGAGGATGGCTGGCTGGTTGGATGGACCGGCTGGACCACCTGGAAGCGGCTGGAAGCGGCTGGAAACGGCTTGACCCGGCTGGAACCGTCTGGCACCGGTTTGAACCGGCTGGAACCGGCTGGAACCGGTTTGAACTGGCTGGAACCGGCTGGAACCGTTTTGAACCGGTTTAAACAGGCTAGAACCGGCTGGAACCGGTTTGAACCGGTTTAAACCGGCTCGAACGGGCTTAACCGGCTGGAACCGGTTTGAACCGGTTTAATAGGGCTGGAAACGGCTGGATCCGGTTTGAACCGGCTGGAACCGGCTGGAACCGGTTTGAACCGGTTTAAACCGGTTTGAACCAGCTGGAACCGGCTGGAACCGGTTTGAACCGGCTGGAACGGGCTGGAACCGGTTTGAACCGGTTTAAACCGGCTGGAACCGGCTGGAACCGGTTTGCACCGGTTTAAACCGGCTGGAACCGGCTGGAACCGGTTTGAACCGGCTGGAACAGGCTGGAACCGTTTTGAACCGGTTTAAACAGGCTAGAACGAGCTGGAACCGGCTGGAGCTAGCTTGAACCGGCTGTAACCGGCTGGAACAGGCTAGAACCGGCTGGAACCGGCTGGAGCTAGCTTGAACCGGCTGGAACCGGCTGGAACCGGCTTGACCCGGCTGGAACCGGCTGGAACCGGTTTGAACCGGCTGGTACCGGCTGTAACCGCCTGAAACCGGCTGGAACAGGCTAGAACCGGCTGGAACCGGTTTGAACCGGCTGGAACCGGCTGGAACCGCCTGAAACCGGCGGGAACCGGCTGGAACCGGCTGGAACCGGTTTTTTCCGGCTGGAACTGGCTGGAACCGGCTGGAACCGGCTGGTACCTGCTCGAACCGGATAGAATCGGCTGGAACCGGATGGAACCGGCTGGAACTGGCTGGAACAGGCTGGCTCGCTGGCTGGCACTGGCTGGGAGGCTGGGAGGCTGGGAGGCTGGGAGGCTGGGAGGCTGGCTGGGAGGCTGCCTGGGAGGCTGGCTGAGAGGATGGCTGCTGGTTGGCTGGACTGGCTGGACCACCTGGAAGCGGCTGGAAGCAGCTGGAAGCGGCTGGAAACGGCCTGACCCGGCTGGAACCGTCTGGCACCGGTTTGAACCGGCTGGAACCGGCTGAAACCGGTTGAAACGGCTGGAACCGGCTGGAACCGGCTGGAACCGGTTTGAACCGGTTTGAACCGGCTGGAACCGGCTGGAACCGGTTTGAACCGGTTTAAACCGGTTTGAACCGGCTGGAACAGGCTGGAACCGGTTTAAACCGGTTTAAACCGGCTGGAACCGGCTGGAACCGGCTGGAACCCGTTTGAACCGGTTTAAACCGCCTGGAACCGGCTGGAACCGGCTGGAACCGGCTGGAACGGGTTTGAATCGGTTTAAACCGGCTGGAACCGGCTGGAACCGGCTGGAACCGGTTTGAACCGGTTTAAACCGGTTAGAACCGGCTGGAACCGGCTGGAACCGGTTTGAACCGGCTGGAACCGGCTGGAACCGGTTTGAACCGGCTGGAACCGGCTGTAACCGCCTGAAACCGGCTGGAACAGGCTAGAACCGGCTGGAACCGGCTGGAGCTAGCTTGAACCGGCTGGAACCGGCTGGAACCGGCTTGACCCGGCTGGAACCGGCTGGAACCGGTTTGAACCGGCTGGTACCGGCTGTAACCGCCTGAAACCGGCTGGAACAGGCTAGAACCGGCTGGAACCGGTTTGAACCGGCTGGAACCGGCTGAAACCGCCTGAAAACGGCGGGAACCGGCTGGAACCGGCTGGAACCGGTTTTCTCCGGCTGGAACTGGCTGGAACCAGCTGGAACGGGCTGGTATCGGCTCGAACCGGCTAGAATCGGCTGGAACCGGATGGAAACGGCTGGAACCGGCTGGAACAGGCTGGCTCGCTGGCTGGCACTGGCTGGGAGACTGGGAGGCTGGGAGGCTGGGAGGCTGGGAGGCTGGGAGCCTTGCTGGGAGGCTGGGAGGCTGGGAGGCTGGGAGGCTGGGAGGCTGGGAGGCTGGCTGGGAGGCTGGGAGGCTGGCTGGGAGGCTGGGAGAATGGGAGGCTGGCTGGGAGGCTGCCTGGGAGGCTGGCTGGCTGGCGGGCTGGCTGGCTGGCTGGCGGGCTGGCTGGCTGGCTAGCTGGCTGGGAGGCTGGGAGGCTGGGAGGCTGGCTGGGAGGCTGGGATTCTTGGAGGCTGGGAGGCTGGCTGGGAGGCTGGGAGGCTGGGAGGCTGGGAGCCTGGGAGGCTGGGAGGCTGGCTGGGAGGCTGCCTGGGAGGCTGGCTGGCTGGCGGGCTGGCTGGCTAGCTGGCGGGCTGGCTGGCTGGCTGGCTGGCTGGGAGGCTGGGAGGCTGGGAGGCTGGCTGGGAGGCTGGCTGGGAGGCTGGGAGAATGGGAGGCTGGCTGAGAGGCTGGGAGGCTGTGAGTCTTGGAGGCTGGGAGGCTGGCTGGGAGGCTGGGAGGCTGGGAGGCTGGGAGGCTGGGAGGCTGGGAGGCTGGCTGGGAGGCTGGGAGGCTGGCTGGGAGGCTGTGAGAATGGGAGGCTGGCTGGGACGCTGGGAGGCTGGGAGTCTTGGAGGCTGGGAGGCTGGCTGGGAGGCTGGGAGGCTGGGAGGCTGGGAGGCTGCGAACCTGGGAGGCTGGGAGGCTGGCTGGGAGACTGCCTGTGAGGCTGGCTGGCTGGCGGGCTGGCTGGCTGGCTGGCTGGCTGGGAGGCTGGCTGAGAGGATGGCTGGCTGGTTGGATGGACCGGCTGGACCACCTGGAAGCGGCTGGAAGCGGCTGGAAACGGCTTGACCCGGCTGGAACCGTCTAGCACCGGTTTGAACCGGCTGGAACCGGCTGAAACCGGTTGAAACGGCTGGAACCGGCTGGAACCGGCTGGGACCGGTTTGAACCGGTTTGAACCGGCTGGAACCGGCTGGAACCGGTTTGAACCGGTTTAAACCGGTTGGAACCGGCTGGAACAGGCTGGAACCGGTTTGAACCGGTTTAAACCGGCTGGAACCGGCTGGAACCGGCTGGAACCGGTTTGAACCGGTTTAAACCGCCTGGAACCGGCTGGAACCGGCTGGAACCGGCTGGAACGGGTTTGAATCGGTTTAAACCGGCTGGAACCGGCTGGAACCGGCTGGAACCTGTTTGAACCGGTTTAAACCGGTTAGAACCGGCTGGAACCGGCTGGAACCGGTTTAAACCGGCTGGAACCGGCTGGAACCGGTTTGAACCGGCTGGAACCGGCTGTAACCGCCTGAAACCGGCTGGAACAGGCTAGAACCGGCTGGAACCGGCTGGAGCTAGCTTGAACCGGCTGGAACCGGCTGGAACCGGCTTGACCCGGCTGGAACCGGCTGGAACCAGTTTGAACCGGCTGGTACCGGCTGTAACCGCCTGAAACCGGCTGGAACAGGCTAGAACCGGCTGGAACTGGTTTGAACCGGCTGGAACCGGCTGGAACCGCCTGAAACCGGCGGGAACCGGCTGGAACCGGCTGGAACCGGTTTTCTCCGCCTGTAACTGGCTGGAACCAGCTGGAACGGGCTGGTATCGGCTCGAACCGGCTAGAATCGGCTGGAACCGGATGGAACCGGCTGGAACCGGCTGGAACAGGCTGGCTCGCTGGCTGGCACTGGCTGGGAGACTGGGAGGCTGGGAGGCTGGGAGGCTGGGAGGCTGGGAGGCTGGCTGGGAGGCTGGGAGGCTGGGAGGCTGGGAGGCTCGGAGGCTGGGAGGCTGGCTGGGAGACTGGGAGGCTGGCTGGGAGGCTGGGAGAATGGGAGGCTGGCTGGGAGGCTGCCTGGGAGGCTGGCTGGCTGGCGGGCTGGCTGGCTGGCTGGCGGGCTGGCTGGCTGGCTAGCTGGCTGGGAGGCTGGGAGGCTGGGAGGCTGGCTGGGAGGCTGGGATTCTTGGAGGCTGGGAGGCTGGCTGGGAGGCTGGGAGGCTGGGAGGCTGGGAGCCTGGGAGGCTGGGAGGCTGGCTGGGAGGCTGCCTGGGAGGCTGGCTGGCTGGCAGGCTGGCTGGCTGGCTGGCGGGCTGGCTGGCTGGCTGGCTGGCTGGGAGGCTGGGAGGCTGGGAGGCTGGCTGGGAGGCTGCCTGGGAGGCTGGGAGAATGGGAGGCTGGCTGAGAGGCTGGGAGGCTGTGAGTCTTGGAGGCTGGGAGGCTGGCTTGGAGGCTGGGAGGCTGGGAGGCTGGGAGGCTGGGAGGCTGGGAGGCTGGCTGGGAGGCTGGGAGGCTGGCTGGGAGGCTGTGAGAATGGGAGGCTGGCTGGGACGCTGGGAGGCTGGGAGTCTTGGAGGCTGGGAGGCTGGCTGGGAGGCTGGGAGGCTGGGAGGCTGGGAGGCTGGGAGCCTGGGAGGCTGGGAGGCTGGCTGGGAGACTGCCTGGGAGGCTGGCTGGCTGGCGGGCTGGCTGGCTGGCTGGCTGGCTGGGAGGCTGGCTGAGAGGATGGCTGGCTGGTTGGCTGGACCGGCTGGACCACCTGGAACCGGCTGGAACCGGTTTGAACTGGTTTAAACCGGCCGGAACCGGCTGGAACCGGTTTGAACCGGCTGGAACCGGCTGGAACCGGCTGGAACCGGTTTGAACCGGTTTAAACCGGTTGGAACCGGCTGGAACCGGCTGGAACCAGCTGGAACCGGTTTGAACCGGTTTAAACCGGTTTGAACCGGCTGGAATCGCCTGGAACCGTTTTGAACCGGTTTAAACAGGCTAGAACCGGCTGGAACCGGCTGGAGCTAGCTTGAACCGGCTGGTACCGGCTGGAACCGGCTAGAACCGGCTGGAACCGGCTGGAACCGGTTTGAACCGGTTTAAACCGGTTTGAACCGGCTGGAACCGGCTGGAACCGGTTTGAACCGGCTGGAACCGGCTGTAACCGCCTGAAACCGGCTGGAACAGGCTAGAACCGGCTGGAACCGGCTGGAGCTAGCTTGAACCGGCTGGAACCGGCTGGAACCGGCTTAACCCGGCTGGAACCGGCTGGAACCGGTTTGAACCGGCTGGTACCGGCTGAAACCGCCTGAAACCGGCTGGAACAGTCTAGAACCAGCTGGAACCGGTTTGAGCCGGCTGGAACCGGCTGGAACCGGATTTTTCCAGCTGGAACTGGCTGGAACCGGCTGGAACCAGCTGATACCGGCTCGAACCGGCTAGAATCGGCTGGAACCGGATGGAACCGGCTGGAACCGGCTGGAACAGGCTGGCTCGCTGGCTGGCACTGGCTGGGAGGCTGGGAGGCTGGGAGGCTGGGAGGCTGGGAGGCTGGGAGGCTGGCTGGGAGGCTGGGAGGCTGGCTGGGAGGGGGGTAGAATGGGAGGCTGGCTGGGAGGCTGGGAGGCTGGCTGGGAGGCTGGGAGAATGGGAGGCTGGCTGGGAGGCTGGCTGGGAGGCTGGGAGAATGGGAGGCTGGCTGAGAGGCTGGGAGGCTGTGAGTCTTGGAGGCTGGGAGGCTGGCTGGGAGGCTGGCTGGCTGGCGGGCTGGCTGGCTGGCTGGCGGGCTGGCTGGCTGGCTGGCTGGCTGGGAGGCCTGGAGGCTGGGAGGCTGGCTGGGAGGCTGGGAGGCTGGGAGGCTGGCTGGGATGCTGGGAGGCTGGCTGGGAGGCTGGGAGAATGGGAGGCTGGCTGGGAGGCTGGGAGGATAGGAGTCTAGGAGGCTGGGAGGCTGGCTGGGAGGCTGGGAGGCTGGGAGGCTGGGAGGCTGGGAGGCTGGGAAGCTGGGAGGATGGCTGGGAGGCTGCCTGGGAGGCTGGCTGGCTGGCGGGCTGTCTGGCTGGCTGGCTGGCTGGGAGGCTGGCTGAGAGGATGGCTGGCTGTTTGGCTGGACCGGCTGGACCACCTGGAAGCGGCTGGAAGCGGCTGGAACCGGCTGGTATCGGCTCGAACCGGCTAGAATCGGCTGGAACTGGATGGAACCGGCTGGAACCGGCTGGAACAGGCTGGCTCACTGGCTGGGAGGCTGGGAGGCTGGGAGGCTGGGAGGCTGGGAGGCTGGGAGGCTGGCTGGGAGGCTGCCTGGGAGGCTGGCTGAGAGGATGGCTGCTGGTTGACTGGACCGGCTGGACACCTGGAAGCGGCTGGAAGCGGCTGGAAGCGGCTGGAAGCGGCTTGACCCGGTAGGAACAGTCTGGCACCGGTTTGAACCGGCTGGAACCGGCTGGAACCGGTTTGAACCGGCTGGAACCGGCTGAAACCGGTTTGAACCGGTTTGAACCGGCTGGAACCGGCTGGAACCGGCTGGAACCGGCTGGAACCGGTTTCAACCGGTTTAAACCGGCTGGAACCGGCCGGAACTGGCTGGAACCGGTTTGAAACGGTTTAAACCGGCTGGAACCGGCTGGATCCGGTTTGAACCGGTTTAAACCGGTTTGAACCGGCTGGAACCGGCTGGAACCGGTTTGAATCGGTTTAAACCGCCTGGAACCGGCTGGAACCGGCTGGGACCGGCTGGAACCGGTTTGAACCGGTTTAAACCGGTTTGAACCGGCTGGAACCGGCTGGAACCGGATTGAACAGGCTGGAACCGGCTGGAACCGGTTTGAACCGGCTGGAACCGTCTGTAACCGCCTGAAACCGGCTGGAACAGGCTAGAACCGGCTGGAACCGGCTGGAGCTAGCTTGAACCGGCTGGAATCGGCTGGAACCGGCTTGACCCGGCTGGAACCGGCTGGAACCGGTTTGAACCGGCTGGTACCGGCTGTAACCGTCTGAAACCGGCTGGAACAGGCTAGAACCGGCTGGAACCGGTTTGAACCGGCTGTAACCGGCTGGAACCGCCTGAAACCGGCGGGAACCGGCTGGAACCGGCTGGAACCGGTTTTTTCCGGCTGGAACTGGCTGGAACCGGCTGGAACTGGCTGGTATCGGCTCGAACCGGCTAGAATCGGCTGGAACCGGATGGAACCGGCTGGAACTGGCTGGAACAGGCTGGCTCGCTGGCTGGCACTGGCTGGGAGGCTGGGAGGCTGGGAGGCTGGGAGGCTGGGAGGCTGGCTGGGAGGCTGGGAGGCTGGCTGGGAGGCTGGGAGAATGGGAGGCTGGCTGGGAGGCTGGGAGGCTGGGAGTCTTGGAGGCTGGGAGGCTGGCTGCGAGGCTGGGAGGCTGGGAGGCTGGGAGCCTGGGAGGCTGGGAGGCTGGCTGGGAGGCTGGGAGGCTGGGAGGCTGGCTGGGAGGCTGGGAGAATGGGAGGCTGGCTGGAAGCCTGGGAGGATGGGAGTCTTGGAGGCTGGGAGGCTGGCTGGGAGGCTGGGAGGCTGGCTGGGAGGCTGGGAGAATGGGAGGCTGGCTGGGAGGCTGGGAGGATGGGAGTCTTGGAGGCTGGGAGGCTGGCTGGGAGGCTGGGAGGCTGGGAGTCTGGGAGCCTGGGAGGCTGGGAGGCTGGCTGGGAGGCTGCCTGGGAGGCTGGCTGGCTGGCGGGCTGGCTGGCTGGCTGGCGGGCTGGCTGGCTGGCTGGCTGGCTGGGAGGCTGGGAGGCTGGGAGGCTGGCTGGGAGGCTGGCTAGGAGGCTGGGAAAATGGGAGGCTGGCTGAGAGGCTGAGAGGCTGTGAGTCTTGGAGGCTGGGAGGCTGGCTGGGAGGCTGGGAGGCTGGGAGGCTGGGAGGCTGGGAGGCTGGGAGGCTGGCTGGGAGGCTGGGAGGCTGGCTGGGAGGCTGGGAGAATGGGAGTCTGGCTGGGACGCTGGGAGGCTGGGAGTCTTGGAGGCTGGGAGGCTGGCTGGGAGGCTGGGAGGCTGGGAGGCTGGGAGGCTGGGAGTCTGGGAGGCTGGGAGGCTGGCTGGGAGGCTGCCTGGGAGGCTGGCTGGCTGGCGGGCTGGCTGGCTGGCTGGCTGGCTGGGAGGCTGGCTGAGAGGATGGCTGGCTGGTTGGCTGGACCGGCTGGACCACCTGGAAGCGGCTGGAAGCGGCTGGAACCGGCTGGAACCAGCTGGAACCGGCTGGAACCGGTTTGAACTGGTTTAAACCGGCCGTAACCGGCTGTAACCGGTTTGAACCGGCTGGAACCGGCTGGAACCGGCTGGAACCGGTTTGAACCGGCTGGAACCGGCTGGAACCGGCTGGAACCGGTTTGAACCGGTTTAAACAGGTTTGAACCGGCTGGAACCGCCTGGAACCGGTTTGAACCGGTTTAAACAGGCTAGAACCGGCTGGAACCGGCTGAAACCGGTTTGAACCGGTTTAAACCGGTTGGAACCGGCTGGAACCGGCTGGAACCGGTTTGAACCGGCTGGAACCGGCTGTAACCGCCTGAAACCGGCTGGAACAGGCTAGAACCGGCTGGAACCGGCTGGAGCTAGCTTGAACCGGCTGGAACCGGCTGGAACCGGCTTAACCCGGCTGGAAGCGGCTGGAACCGGTTTGAACCGGCTGTAACCGCCTGAAACCGTCTGGAACAGTCTAGAACCAGCTGGAACCGGTTTGAGCCGGCTGGAACCGGCTGGAACCGGTTTTTTCCGGCTGGAACTGGCTGGAACCGGCTGGAACCGGCTGGTACCGGCTCGAACCGGCTAGAATCGGCTGGAACCGGATGGAACCGGCTGGAACCGGCTGGAACAGGCTGGCTCGCTGGCTGGCACTGGCTGGGAGGCTGGGGGGCTGGGAGGCTGGGAGGCTGGGAGGCTGGGAGGCTGGGAGGTTGGCTGGGAGGCTGCCTGGGAGGCTGGCTGGCAGGCGGGCTTGCTGGCTGGCTGGCGGGCTTGCTGGCTGGCTGGCTGGCTGGGAGGCTGGGAGGCTGGGAGGCTGGCTGGGAGGCTGGGAGGCTGGGAGGCTGGGAAGCTGGCTGGGAGGCTGGGAGGCTGGCTGGGAGGCTGGGAGAATGGGAGGCTGGCTGGGAGGCTGGGAGGATAGGAGTCTTGGAGGCTGGGAGGCTGGCTGGGAGGCTGGGAGGCTGGGAGGCTGGGAGGCTGGGAGGCTGGGAGGCTGGCTGGGAGGCTGCCTGGGAGGCTGGCTGGCTGGCGGGCTGTGTGGCTGGCTGGCTGGCTGGGAGGCTGGCTGAGAGGAGGGCTGGCTGGTTGGCTGGACCGGCTGGACAACATGGAAGCGGCTGGAAGCGGCTGGAACCGGCTGGAACCGGCTTGACCCGGCTGGAACTGGCTGGAACCGGCTGGAACCGGCTGGAACCGGCTTGAACCGGTTTGAACCGGTTTAAACCGGCTGGAACCGGCTGGAACCGGCTGGAACCGGTTTGAACCGATTTAAACCGGCTGGAACCGGCTGGAACCGGCTGGAACCGGTTTGAACCGGTTTAAACGGGCTGGAACCGGCTGGAACAGGTTTGAACCGGTTTAAACCGGCTGGAACCAGCTGGAACCGGTTTGAACCGGCTGGAACCGGTTTGAAACGGCTGGAACCGGCTGGAACCGGCTGGAACCGGTTTGAACCGGTGTAAACCGGTTTGAACCGGATGGAACCGGCTGGAACGGGCTGGAACCGGTTTGAACCGGTTTAAACCGGCTGGAACCGGTTGGAACCGGTTTGAACCGGCTGGAACCGGCTGGAACCGGCTGGAACCGGTTTGAACCGGTTTAAACAGGCTAGAACCGGCTGGAACCGGCTGGAGCTAGCTTGAACCGGCTGGAACCGGCTGGAACCGGCTTGACCCGGCTGGAACCGGCTGGAACCGGTTTGAACCGGCTGGTACCGGCTGTAACCGCCTGAAACCGGCTGGAACAGGCTAGAACCGGCTGGAACCGGTTTGAACCGGCTGGAACCGGTTTGAACCGGCTGGAAACGGCTGGAACCGGTTTGAACCGGTTTAAATGGGCTGGAACCGGCTGGAACAGGTTTGAACCGGCTGGAACCGGCTGGAACCGGTTTGAACCGGTTTAAACCAGCTGGAACCGGCTGGAACCGGTTTGAACCGGTTTAAACCGGCTGGAACCAGCTGGAACCGGTTTGAACCGGCTGGAACCGGCTGGAACCGGCTGGAACCGGTTTGAACCGGTTTAAATCGGTTTGAACCGGCTGGAACCGGCTGGAACGGGCTGGAACCGGTTTGAACCGGTTTAAACCGGCTGGAACCGGCTGGAACCGGTTTGAACCGGTTTAAACCGGCTGGAACCGGCTGGAACCGGTTTGAACCGGCTGGAACCGGCTGGAACCGGCTGGAACCGGTTTGAACCGGTTTAAACAGGCTAGAACCGGCTGGAACCGGCTGGAGCTAGCTTGAACCGGCTTGAACCGGCTGGAACAGGCTAGAACCGGCTGGAACCGGCTGGAGCTAGCTTGAACCGGCTGGAACCGGCTTGACCCGGCTGGAACCGGCTGGAACCGGCTTGAACCGGCTGGTACCGGCTGTAACCGCCTGAAACCGGCTGGAACAGGCTAGGACCGGCTGGAACCGGCTGGAACCGGCTGGAACCGGTTTGAACCGGTTTAAACCGGTTTGAACCGGCTGGAACTGGCTGGAACCGGCTGGAACCGGCTGGTACCGGCTCAAACCGCCTAGAATCGGCTGGAACCGGATGGAACCGGCTGGAACTGGCTGGAACAGGCTGGCTCGCTGGCTGGCACTGGCTGGGATGCTGGGAGGCTGGGAGGCTGGGAGGCTGGGAGGCTGGGAGGCTGGGAGGCTGGCTGGGAGGCTGCCTGGGAGGCTGGCTGAGAGGATGGATGCTGGTTGGCTGGACCGACTGGACACCTGGAAGCGGCTGGAAGCGGCTGGAAGCGGCTGGAAGCGGCTTGACCCGGTAGGAACAGTCTGGCACCGGTTTGAACCGGCTGGAACCGGCTGGAACCGGTTTGAACCGGCTGGAACCGGCTGGAACCGGCTGGAACCGGTTTGAACAGGCTGGAACCGGCTGGAACCGGCTGGAACCGGTTTGAACCGGTTTAAACCGGTTTGAACCGGCTGGAACCGGCTGGAACCGGTTTGAATCGGTTTAAACCGCCTGGAACCGGCTGGAACCGGCTGGAACCGGCTGGAACCGGTTTGAACCGGTTTAAACCGGTTTGAACCGGCTGGAACCGGGTGGAACCGGATTGAACCGTCTGGAACCGGCTGGAACCGGTTTGAACCGGCTGGAACCGGCTGTAACCACCTGAAACCGGCTGGAACAGGCTAGAACCGGCTGGAACCGGCTGGAGCTAGCTTGAACCGGCTGGAATCGGCTAGAACCGGCTTGACCCGGCTGGAACCGGCTGGAACCGGTTTGAACCGCCTGGTACCGGCTGTAACCGCCTGAAACCGCCTGGAACAGGCTAGAACCGGCTGGAACCGGTTTGAACCGGCTGGAACCGGCTGGAACCGCCTGAAACCGGCGGGAACCGGCTGGAACCGGCTGGAACCGGTTTTTTCCGGCTGGAACTTGCTGGAACCGGCTGGAACGGGCTGGTATCGGCTGGAACCGGCTAGAATCGGCTGGAACTGGATGGAACCGGCTGGAACCGGCTGGAACAGGCTGGCTCGCTGGCTGGCACTGGCTGGGAGGCTGGGAGGCTGGGAGGCTGGGAGGCTGGGAGGCTGGGAGGCTGGCTGGGAGGCTGGGAGGCTGGCTGGGAGGCTGGGAGAATGGGAGGCTGGCTGGGAGGCTGGGAGGCTGGGAGTCTTGGAGGCTGGGAGGCTGGATGCGAGGCTGGGAGGCTGGTAGGCTGGGAGCCTGGGAGGCTGGGAGGGTGGCTGGGAGGCTGGGAGGCTGGGAGGCTGGGAGGCTGGGAGGCTGGCTGGGAGGCTGGGAGGCTGGCTGGGAGGCTGGGAGAATGGGAGGCTGGCTGGGAGGCTGGGAGGCTGGGAGTCTTGGAGGCTGGGAGGCTGGCTGGGAGGCTGGGAGGCTGGGAGGCTGGAAGCCTGGGAGGCTGGGAGGCTGGGTGGGAGGCTGCCTGGGAGGCTGGCTGGCTGGCGGGCTGGCTGGCTGGCTGGCGGGCTGGCTGGCTAGCTGGCTGGCTGGGAGGCTGGGAGGCTGGGAGGCTGGCTGGGAGGCTGGCTAGGAGGCTGGGAGAATGGGAGGCTGGCTGAGAGGCTGGGAGGCTGTGAGTCTTGGAGGCTGGGAGGCTGGCTGGGAGGCTGGGAGGCTGGGAGGCTGGGAGGCTGGGAGGCTGGCTGGGAGGCTGGGAGGCTGGCTGGGAGGCTGGGAGAATGGGAGTCTGGCTGGGACGCTGGGAGGCTGGGAGTCTTGGAGGCTGGGAGGCTGGCTGGGAGGCTGGGAGGCTGGGAGGCTGGGAGGCTGGGAGTCTGGGAGGCTGGGAGGCTGGCTGGGAGGCTGCCTGGGAGGCTGGCTGGCTGGCGGGCTGGCTGGCTGGCTGGCTGGCTGGGAGGCTGGCTGAGAGGATGGCTGGCTGGTTGGCTGGACCGGCTGGACCGGCTGGAAGCGGCTGGAAGCGGCTCGAACCGGCTTGACCCGGCTGGAACCAGCTGGAACCGGCTGGAACCGGTTTGAACTGGTTTAAACCGGCCGTAACCGGCTGGAACCGGTTTGAACCGGCTGGAACCGGCTGGAACCGGCTGGAACCGGTTTGAACCGGTTTAAACCGGTTTGAACCGGCTGGAACCGGCTGGAACCGGTTTGAACCGGTTTGAACCGGCTGGAACCGCCTGGAACCGGTTTGAACCGGTTTAAACAGGCTAGAACCGGCTGGAACCGGCTGAAATCGGTTTGAACCGGTTTAAACCGGTTTGAACCGGCTGGAACCCGCTGGAACCGGTTTGAACCGGCTGGAACCGGCTGTAACCGCCTGAAACCGGCTGGAACAGGCTAGAACCGGCTGGAACCGGCTGGAGCTAGCTTGAACCGGCTGGAACCGGCTGGAACCGGCTTAACCCGGCTGGAAGCGGCTGGAACCGGTTTGAACCGGCTGGTACCGGCTGTAACCGCCTGAAACCGTCTGGAACAGTCTAGAACCAGCTGGAACCGGTTTGAGCCGGCTGGAACCGGATGGAACCGGTTTTTTCCGGCTGGAACTGGCTGGAACCGGCTGGAACCGGCTGGTACCGGCTCGAACCGGCTAGAATCGGCTGGAACCGGATGGAACCGGCTGGAACCGGCTGGAACAGGCTGGCTCGCTGGCTGGCACTGGCTGGGAGGCTGGGGGGCTGGGAGGCTGGGAGGCTGGGAGGCTGGGAGGCTGGGAGGTTGGCTGGGAGGCTGCCTGGGAGGCTGGCTGGCTGGCAGGCTGGCTGGCTGGCTGGCTGGCTGGGAGGCTGAGAGGCTGGGAGGCTGGCTGGGAGGCTGGGAGGCTGGGAGGCTGGGAGGCTGGCTGGGAGGCTGGGAGCCTGGCTGGGAGGCTGGGAGAATGGGAGGCGGTCTGGGAGGCTGGGAGGATAGGAGTCTTGGAGGCTGGGAGGCTGGCTGGGAGGCTGGGAGGCTGGGAGGCTGGGAGGCTGGGAGGCTGGGAGGCTGGGAGGCTGGCTGGGAGGCTGCCTGGGAGGCTGGCTGGCTGGCGGGCTGTCTGGCTGGCTGGCTGGCTGGGAGGCTGGCTGAGAGGATGGATGGCTGGTTGGCTGGACCGGCTGGACCACATGGAAGCGGCTGGAAGCGGCTGGAACCGGCTGGAACCGGCTTGACCCGGCTGGAACTGGCTGGAAGCGGCTGGAACCGGCTGGTATTGGCTCGAACCGGCTAGAATCGGCTGGAACTGGATGGAACCGGTTGGAACAGGCTGGCTCGCTGGCTGGCACTGGCTGGGAGGCTGGGAGGCTGGGAGGCTGGGAGGCTGGGAGGCTGGGAGGCTGGCTGGGAGGCTGCCTGGGAGGCTGGCTGAGAGGATGGCTGCTGGTTGACTGGACCGGCTGGACACCTGGAAGCGGCTGGAAGCGGCTGGAAGCGGCTGGAGGCGGCTTGACCCGGTAGGAACAGTCTGGCACCGGTTTGAACCGGCTGGAACCGGCTGGAAACGGTTTGAACCGGCTGGAACCGGCTGGAACCGGCTGGAACCGGTTTGAACCGGTTTGAACCGGCTGGAACCGGCTGGAACCGGCTGGAACCGGCTGGAACCGGTTTCAACCGGTTTAAACCGGCTGGAACCGGCCGGAACTGGCTGGAACCGGTTTGAAACGGTTTAAACCGGCTGGAACCGGCTGGAACCGGCTGGAACCGGTTTGAACCGGTTTAAACCGGTTTGAACCGGCTGGAACCGGCTGGAACCGGTTTGAATCGGTTTAAACCGCCTGGAACCGGCTGGAACCGGCTGGAACCGGCTGGAACCGGTTTGAACCGGTTTAAACCGGTTTGAACCGGCTGGAACCGGCTGGAACCGGATTGAACAGGCTGGAACCGGCTGGAACCGGTTTGAACCGGCTGGAACCGGCTGTAACCGCCTGAAACCGGCTGGAACAGGCTAGAACCGGCTGGAACCGGCTGGAGCTAGCTTGAACCGGCTGGAATCGGCTGGAACCGGCTTGACCCGGCTGGAACCTGCTGGAACCGGTTTGAACCGGCTGGTACCGGCTGTAACCGCCTGAAACCGGCTGGAACAGGCTAGAACCGGCTGGAACCGGTTTGAACCGGCTGGAACCGGCTGGAACCGCCTGAAACCGGCGGGAACCGGCTGGAACCGGCTGGAACCGGTTTTTTCCGGCTGGAACCGGATGGAACCGGCTGGAACCGGCTGGAACAGGCTGGCTCGCTGGCTGGCACTGGCTGGGAGGCTGGGAGGCTGGGAGGCTGGGAGGCTGGGAGGCTGGGAGGCTGGGAGGCTGGCTGGGAGGCTGGCTGGGAGGCTGGCTGGCTGGCGGGCTGGCTGGCTGGCTGGCGGGCTGGCTGGCTGGCTGGCTGCCTGGGAGGCTGGGAGGCTGGGAGGCTGGGAGGCTGGGAGGCTGGGAAGCTGGGAGGATGGCTGTGAGGCTGCCTGGGAGGCTGGCTGGCTGGCGGGCTGTCTGGCTGGCTGGCTGGCTGGGAGGCTGGCTGAGAGGATGGCTGGCTGTTTGGCTGGACCGGCTGGACCACCTGGAAGCGGCTGGAAGCGGCTGGAACCGGCTGGTATCGGCTCGAACCGGCTAGAATCGGCTGGAACTGGATGGAACCGGCTGGAACCGGCTGGAACAGGCTTTCTCGCTGGCTGGCACTGGCTGGGAGGCTGGGAGGCTGGGAGGCTGGGAGGCTGGGAGGCTGGGAGGCTGGCTGGGAGGCTGCCTGGGAGGCTGGCTGAGAGGATGGCTGCTGGTTGACTGGACCGGCTGGACACCTGGAAGCGGCTGGAAGCGGCTGGAAGCGGCTGGAAGCGGCTTGACCCGGTAGGAACAGTCTGGCACCGGTTTGAACCGGCTGGAACCGGCTGGAACCGGTTTGAACCGGCTGGAACCGGCTGGAACCGGCTGGAACCGGTTTGAACTGGTTTGAACCGGCTGGAACCGGCTGGAACCGGCTGGAACAGGCTGGAACCGGTTTCAACCGGTTTAAACCGGCTGGAACCGGCCGGAACTGGCTGGAACCGGTTTGAAACGGTTTAAACCGGCTGGAACCGGCTGGAACCGGTTTGAACCGGTTTAAACCGGTTTGAACCGGCTGGAACCGGCTGGAACCGGTTTGAATCGGTTTAAACCGCCTGGAACCGGCTGGAACCGGCTGGAACCGGCTGGAACCGGTTTGAACCGGTTTAAACCGGTTTGAACCGGCTGGAACCGGCTGGAACCGGATTGAACAGGCTGGAACCGGCTGGAACCGGTTTGAACCGGCTGGAACCGGCTGTAACCGCCTGAAACCGGCTGGAACAGGCTAGAACCGGCTGGAACCGGCTGGAGCTAGCTTGAACCGGCTGGAATCGGCTGGAACCGGCTTGACCCGGCTGGAACCGGCTGGAACCGGTTTGAACCGGCTGGTACCGGCTGTAACCGCCTGAAACTGGCTGGAACAGGCTAGAACCGGCTGGAACCGGTTTGAACCGGCTGTAACCGGCTGGAACCGCCTGAAACCGGCGGGAACCGGCTGGAACCGGCTGGAACCGGTTTTTTCCGGCTGGAACTGGCTGGAACCGGCTGGAACGGGCTGGTATCGGCTCGAACCGGCTAGAATCGGCTGGAACCGGATGGAACCGGCTGGAACCGGCTGGAACAGGCTGGCTCGCTGGCTGGCACTGGCTGGGAGGCTGGGAGGCTGGGAGGCTGGGAGGCTGGGAGGCTGGGAGGCTGGCTGGGAGGCTGGGAGGCTGGCTGGGAGGCTGGGAGAATGGGAGGCTGGCTGGGAGGCTGGGAGGCTGGGAGTCTTGGAGGCTGGGAGGCTGGCTGCGAGGCTGGGAGGCTGGGAGGCTGGGAGCCTGGGAGGCTGGGAGGCTGGCTGGGAGGCTGGGAGGCTGGGAGGCTGGCTGGGAGGCTGGGAGAATGGGAGGCTGGCTGGAAGGCTGGGAGGATGGGAGTCTTGGAGGCTGGGAGGCTGGCTGGGAGGCTGGGAGGCTGGCTGGGAGGCTGGGAGAATGGGAGGCTGGCTGGGAGGCTGGGAGGATGGGAGTCTTGGAGGCTGGGAGGCTGGCTGGGAGGCTGGGAGGCTGGGAGGCTGGGAGCCTGGGAGGCTGGGAGGCTGGCTGGGAGGCTGCCTGGGAGGCTGGCTGGCTGGCGGGCTGGCTGGCTGGCTGGCGGGCTGGCTGGCTGGCTGGCTGGCTGGGAGGCTGGGAGGCTGGGAGGCTGGCTGGGAGGCTGGCTAGGAGGCTGGAAGAATGGGAGGCTGGCTGAGAGGCTGAGAGGCTGTGAGTCTTGGAGGCTGGGAGGCTGGCTGGGAGGCTGGGAGGCTGGGAGGCTGGGAGGCTGGGAGGCTGGCTGGGAGGCTGGGAGGCTGGCTGGGAGGCTGGGAGAATGGGAGTCTGGCTGGGACGCTGGGAGGCTGGGAGTCTTGGAGGCTGGGAGGCTGGCTGGGAGGCTGGGAGGCTGGGAGGCTGGGAGGCTGGGAGTCTGGGAGGCTGGGAGGCTGGCTTGGAGGCTGCCTGGGAGGCTGGCTGGCTGGCGGGCTGGCTGGCTGGCTGGCTGGCTGGGAGGCTGGCTGAGAGGATGGCTGGCTGGTTGGCTGGACCGGCTGGACCACCTGGAAGCGGCTGGAAGCGGCTGGAACCGGCTGGAACCGGTTTGAACTGGTTTAAACCGGCCGTAACCAGCTGGAACCGGTTTGAACCGGCTGGAACCGGTTTGAAACGGCTGGAACCGGCTGGAACCGGCTGGAACCGGTTTGAACCGGTGTAAACCGGTTTGAACCGGATGGAACCGGCTGGAACGGGCTGGAACCGGTTTGAACCGGTTTAAACCGGCTGGAACCGGTTGGAACCGGTTTGAACCGGCTGGAACCGGCTGGAACCGGCTGGAACCGGTTTGAACCGGTTTAAACAGGCTAGAACCGGCTGGAACCGGCTGGAGCTAGCTTGAACCGGCTGGAACCGGCTGGAACCGGCTTGACCCGGCTGGAACCGGCTGGAACCGGTTTGAACCGGCTGGTACCGGCTGTAACCGCCTGAAACCGGCTGGAACAGGCTAGAACCGGCTGGAACCGGTTTGAACCGGTTTAACCGGCTGGAACCGGCTGGAACCGGTTTGAACCGGCTGGAAACGGCTGGAACCGGTTTGAACCGGTTTAAATGGGCTGGAACCGGCTGGAACAGGTTTGAACCGGCTGGAACCGGCTGGAACCGGTTTGAACCGGTTTAAACCAGCTGGAACCGGCTGGAACCGGTTTGAACCGGTTTAAACCGGCTGGAACCAGCTGGAACCGGTTTGAACCGGCTGGAACCGGATGGAACCGGCTGGAACCGGTTTGAACCGGTTTAAATCGGTTTGAACCGGCTGGAACCGGCTGGAACGGGCTGGAACCGGTTTGAACCGGTTTAAACCGGCTGGAACCGGCTGGAACCGGTTTGAACCGGTTTAAACCGGCTGGAACCGGCTGGAACCGGTTTGAACCGGCTGGAACCGGCTGGAACCGGCTGGAACCGGTTTGAACCGGTTTAAACAGGCTAGAACCGGCTGGAACCGGCTGGAGCTAGCTTGAACCGGCTTGAACCGGCTGGAACAGGCTAGAACCGGCTGGAACCGGCTGGAGCTAGCTTGAACCGGCTGGAACCGGCTTGACCCGGCTGGAACCGGCTGGAACCGGCTTGAACCGGCTGGTACCGGCTGTAACCGCCTGAAACCGGCTGGAACAGGCTACGACCGGCTGGAACCGGCTGGAACCGGCTGGAACCGGTTTGAACCGGTTTAAACCGGTTTGAACCGGCTGGAACTGGCTGGAAGCGGCTGGAACCGGCTGGTACCGGCTCAAACCGCCTAGAATCGGCTGGAACCGGATGGAACCGGCTGGAACTGGCTGGAACAGGCTGGCTCGCTGGCTGGCACTGGCTGGGATGCTGGGAGGCTGGGAGGCTGGGAGGCTGGGAGGCTGGGAGGCTGGGAGGCTGGCTGGGAGGCTGCCTGGGAGGCTGGCTGAGAGGATGGATGCTGGTTGGCTGGACCGACTGGACACCTGGAAGCGGCTGGAAGCGGCTGGAAGCGGCTGGAAGCGGCTTGACCCGGTAGGAACAGTCTGGCACCGGTTTGAACCGGCTGGAACCGGCTGGAACAGGTTTGAACCGGCTGGAACCGGCTGGAACCGGCTGGAACCGGTTTGAACCGGCTGGAACCGGCTGGAACCGGCTGGAACCGGTTTGAACCGGTTTAAACCGGTTTGAACCGGCTGGAACCGGCTGGAACCGGTTTGAATCGGTTTAAACCGCCTGGAACCGGCTGGAACCGGCTGGAACCGGCTGGAACCGGTTTGAACCGGTTTAAACCGGTTTGAACCGGCTGGAACCGGGTGGAACCGGATTGAACCGTCTGGAACCGGCTGGAACCGGTTTGAACCGGCTAGAACCGGCTGTAACCGCCTGAAACCGGCTGGAACAGGCTAGAACCGGCTGGAACCGGCTGGAGCTAGCTTGAACCGGCTGGAATCGGCTAGAACCGGCTTGACCCGGCTGGAACCGGCTGGAACCGGTTTGAACCGCCTGGTACCGGCTGTAACCGCCTGAAACCGCCTGTAACAGGCTAGAACCGGCTGGAACCGGTTTGAACCGGCTGGAACCGGCTGGAACCGCCTGAAACCGGCGGGAACCGGCTGGAACCGGCTGGAACCGGTTTTTTCCGGCTGGAACTTGCTGGAACCGGCTGGAACGGGCTGGTATCGGCTGGAACCGGCTAGAATCGGCTGGAACTGGATGGAACCGGCTGGAACCGGCTGGAACAGGCTGGCTCGCTGGCTGGCACTGGCTGGGAGGCTGGGAGGCTGGGAGGCTGGGAGGCTGGGAGGCTGGGAGGCTGGCTGGGAGGCTGGGAGGCTGGCTGGGAGGCTGGGAGAATGGGAGGCTGGCTGGGAGGCTGGGAGGCTGGGAGTCTTGGAGGCTGGGAGGCTGGATGCGAGGCTGGGAGGCTGGTAGGCTGGGAGCCTGGGAGGCTGGGAGGCTGGCTGGGAGGCTGGGAGGCTGGGAGGCTGGGAGGCTGGGAGGCTGGCTGGGAGGCTGGGAGGCTGGCTGGGAGGCTGGGAGAATGGGAGGCTGGCTGGGAGGCTGGGAGGCTGGGAGTCTTGGAGGCTGGGAGGCTGGCTGGGAGGCTGGGAGGCTGGGAGGCTGGAAGCCTGGGAGGCTGGGAGGCTGGCTGGGAGGCTGCCTGGGAGGCTGGCTGGCTGGCGGGCTGGCTGGCTGGCTGGCGGCCTGGCTGGCTAGCTGGCTGGCTGGGAGGCTGGGAGGCTGGGAGGCTGGCTGGGAGGCTGGCTAGGAGGCTGGGAGAATGGGAGGCTGGCTGAGAGGCTGGGAGGCTGTGAGTCTTGGAGGCTGGGAGGCTGGCTGGGAGGCTGGGAGGCTGGGAGGCTGGGAGGCTGGGAGGCTGGCTGGGAGGCTGGGAGGCTGGCTGGGAGGCTGGGAGAATGGGAGTCTGGCTGGGACGCTGGGAGGCTGGGAGTCTTGGAGGCTGGGAGGCTGGCTGGGAGGCTGGGAGGCTGGGAGGCTGGGAGGCTGGGAGTCTGGGAGGCTGGGAGGCTGGCTGGGAGTCTGCCTGGGAGGCTGGCTGGCTGGCGGGCTGGCTGGCTGGCTGGCTGGCTGGGAGGCTGGCTGAGAGGATGGCTGGCTGGTTGGCTGGACCGGCTGGACCACCTGGAAGCGGCTGGAAGCGGCTGGAAGCGGCTGGAACCGGCTTGACCCGGCTGGAACCAGCTGGAACCGGCTGGAACCGGTTTGAACTGGTTTAAACCGGCCGTAACCGGCTGGAACCGGTTTGAACCGGCTGGAACCGGCTGGAACCGGCTGGAACCGGTTTGAACCGGTTTAAACCGGTTTGAACCGGCTGGAACCGGCTGGAACCGGTTTGAACCGGTTTGAACCGGCTGGAACCGCCTGGAACCGGTTTGAACCGGTTTAAACAGGCTAGAACCGGCTGGAACCGGCTGAAACCGGTTTGAACCGGTTTAAACCGGTTTGAACCGGCTGGAACCCGCTGGAACCGGTTTGAACCGGCTGGAACCGGCTGTAACCGCCTGAAACCGGCTGGAACAGGCTAGAACCGGCTGGAACCGGCTGGAGCTAGCTTGAACCGGCTGGAACCGGCTGGAACCGGCTTAACCCGGCTGGAAGCGGCTGGAACCGGTTTGAACCGGCTGGTACCGGCTGTAACCGCCTGAAACCGTCTGGAACAGTCTAGAACCAGCTGGAACCGGTTTGAGCCGGCTGGAACCGGATGGAACCGGTTTTTTCCGGCTGGAACTGGCTGGAACCGGCTGGAACCGGCTGGTACCGGCTCGAACCGGCTAGAATCGGCTGGAACCGGATGGAACCGGCTGGAACCGGCTGGAACAGGCTGGCTCGCTGGCTGGCACTGGCTGGGAGGCTGGGGGGCTGGGAGGCTGGGAGGCTGGGAGGCTGGGAGGCTGGGAGGTTGGCTGGGAGGCTGCCTGGGAGGCTGGCTGGCTGGCAGGCTGGCTGGCTGGCTGGCTGGCTGGGAGGCTGAGAGGCTGGGAGGCTGGCTGGGAGGCTGGGAGGCTGGGAGGCTGGGAGGCTGGCTGGGAGGCTGGGAGCCTGGCTGGGAGGCTGGGAGAATGGGAGGCGGTCTGGGAGGCTGGGAGGATAGGAGTCTTGGAGGCTGGGAGGCTGGCTGGGAGGCTGGGAGGCTGGGAGGCTGGGAGGCTGGGAGGCTGGGAGGCTGGGAGGCTGGCTGGGAGGCTGCCTGGGAGGCTGGCTGGCTGGCGGGCTGTCTGGCTGGCTGGCTGGCTGGGAGGCTGGCTGAGAGGATGGCTGGCTGGTTGGCTGGACCGGCTGGACCACATGGAAGCGGCTGGAAGCGGCTGGAACCGGCTGGAACCGGCTTGACCCGGCTGGAACTGGCTGGAAGCGGCTGGAACCGGCTGGTATCGGCTCGAAACGGCTAGAATCGGCTGGAACTGGATGGAACCGGTTGGAACAGGCTGGCTCGCTGGCTGGCACTGGCTGGGAGGCTGGGAGGCTGGGAGGCTGGGAGGCTGGGAGGCTGGGAGGCTGGCTGGGAGGCTGCCTGGGAGGCTGGCTGAGAGGATGGCTGCTGGTTGACTGGACCGGCTGGACACCTGGAAGCGGCTGGAAGCGGCTGGAAGCGGCTGGAGGCGGCTTGACCCGGTAGGAACAGTCTGGCACCGGTTTGAACCGGCTGGAACCGGCTGGAACCGGTTTGAACCGGCTGGAACCGGCTGGAACCGGCTGGAACCGGTTTGAACCGGTTTGAACCGGCTGGAACCGGCTGGAACCGGCTGGAACCGGCTGGAACCGGTTTCAACCGGTTTAAACCGGCTGGAACCGGCCGGAACTGGCTGGAACCGGTTTGAAACGGTTTAAACCGGCTGGAACCGGCTGGAACCGGCTGGAACCGGTTTGAACCGGTTTAAACCGGTTTGAACCGGCTGGAACCGGCTGGAACCGGTTTGAATCGGTTTAAACCGCCTGGAACCGGCTGGAACCGGCTGGAACCGGCTGGAACCGGTTTGAACCGGTTTAAACCGGTTTGAACCGGCTGGAACCGGCTGGAACCGGATTGAACAGGCTGGAACCGGCTGGAACCGGTTTGAACCGGCTGGAACCGGCTGTAACCGCCTGAAACCGGCTGGAACAGGCTAGAACCGGCTGGAACCGGCTGGAGCTAGCTTGAACCGGCTGGAATCGGCTGGAACCGGCTTGACCCGGCTGGAACCGGCTGGAACCGGTTTGAACCGGCTGGTACCGGCTGTAACCGCCTGAAACCGGCTGGAACAGGCTAGAACCGGCTGGAACCGGTTTGAACCGGCTGGAACCGGCTGGAACCGCCTGAAACCGGCGGGAACCGGCTGGAACCGGCTGGAACCGGTTTTTTCCGGCTGGAACTGGCTGGAACCGGCTGGAACGGGCTGGTATCGGCTCGAACCGGCTAGAATCGGCTGGAACCGGATGGAACCGGCTGGAACCGGCTGGAACAGGCTGGCTCGCTGGCTGGCACTGGCTGGGAGGCTGGGAGGCTGGGAGGCTGGGAGGCTGGGAGGCTGGGAGGCTGGGAGGCTGGCTGGGAGGCTGGCTGGGAGGCTGGCTGGCTGGCGGGCTGGCTGGCTGGCTGGCGGGCTGGCTGGCTGGCTGGCTGCCTGGGAGGCTGGGAGGCTGGGAGGCTGGGAGGCTGGGAGGCTGGGAAGATGGGAGGATGGCTGTGAGGCTGCCTGGGAGGCTGGCTGGCTGGCGGGCTGTCTGGCTGGCTGGCTGGCTGGGAGGCTGGCTGAGAGGATGGCTGGCTGTTTGGCTGGACCAGCTGGACCACCTGGAAGCGGCTGGAAGCGGCTGGAACCGGCTGGTATCGGCTCGAACCGGCTAGAATCGGCTGGAACTGGATGGAACCGGCTGGAACCGGCTGGAACAGGCTTTCTCGCTGGCTGGCACTGGCTGGGAGGCTGGGAGGCTGGGAGGCTGGGAGGCTGGGAGGCTGGGAGGCTGGCTGGGAGGCTGCCTGGGAGGCTGGCTGAGAGGATGGCTGCTGGTTGACTGGACCGGCTGGACACCTGGAAGCGGCTGGAAGCGGCTGGAAGCGGCTGGAAGCGGCTTGACCGGGTAGGAACAGTCTGGCACCGGTTTGAACCGGCTGGAACCGGCTGGAACCGGTTTGAACCGGCTGGAACCGGCTGGAACCGGCTGGAACCGGTTTGAACTGGTTTGAACCGGCTGGAACCGGCTGGAACCGGCTGGAACAGGCTGGAACCGGTTTCAACCGGTTTAAACCGGCTGGAACCGGCCGGAACTGGCTGGAACCGGTTTGAAACGGTTTAAACCGGCTGGAACCGGCTGGAACCGGTTTGAACCGGTTTAAACCGGTTTGAACCGGCTGGAACCGGCTGGAACCGGTTTGAATCGGTTTAAACCGCCTGGAACCGGCTGGAACCGGCTGGAACCGGCTGGAACCGGTTTGAACCGGTTTAAACCGGTTTGAACCGGCTGGAACCGGCTGGAACCGGATTGAACAGGCTGGAACCGGCTGGAACCGGTTTGAACCGGCTGGAACCGGCTGTAACAGCCTGAAACCGGCTGGAACAGGCTAGAACCGGCTGGAACCGGCTGGAGCTAGCTTGAACCGGCTGGAATCGGCTGGAACCGGCTTGACCCGGCTGGAACCGGCTGGAACCGGTTTGAACCGGCTGGTACCGGCTGTAACCGCCTGAAACTGGCTGGAACAGGCTAGAACCGGCTGGAACCGGTTTGAACCGGCTGTAACCGGCTGGAACCGCCTGAAACCGGCGGGAACCGGCTGGAACCGGCTGGAACCGGTTTTTTCCGGCTGGAACTGGCTGGAACCGGCTGGAACGGGCTGGTATCGGCTCGAACCGGCTAGAATCGGCTGGAACCGGATGGAACCGGCTGGAACCGGCTGGAACAGGCTGGCTCGCTGGCTGGCACTGGCTGGGAGGCTGGGAGGCTGGGAGGCTGGGAGGCTGGGAGGCTGGGAGGCTGGCTGGGAGGCTGGGAGGCTGGCTGGGAGGCTGGGAGAATGGGAGGCTGGCTGGGAGGCTGGGAGGCTGGGAGTCTTGGAGGCTGGGAGGCTGGCTGCGAGGCTGGGAGGCTGGGAGGCTGGGAGCCTGGGAGGCTGGGAGGCTGGCTGGGAGGCTGGGAGGCTGGGAGGCTGGCTGGGAGGCTGGGAGAATGGGAGGCTGGCTGGAAGGCTGGGAGGATGGGAGTCTTGGAGGCTGGGAGGCTGGCTGGGAGGCTGGGAGGCTGGCTGGGAGGCTGGGAGAATGGGAGGCTGGCTGGGAGGCTGGGAGGATGGGAGTCTTGGAGGCTGGGAGGCTGGCTGGGAGGCTGGGAGGCTGGGAGGCTGGGAGCCTGGGAGGCTGGGAGGCTGGCTGGGAGGCTGCCTGGGAGGCTGGCTGGCTGGCGGGCTGGCTGGCTGGCTGGCGGGCTGGCTGGCTGGCTGGCTGGCTGGGAGGCTGGGAGGCTGGGAGGCTGGCTGGGAGGCTGGCTAGGAGGCTGGAAGAATGGGAGGCTGGCTGAGAGGCTGAGAGGCTGTGAGTCTTGGAGGCTGGGAGGCTGGCTGGGAGGCTGGGAGGCTGGGAGGCTGGGAGGCTGGGAGGCTGGGAGGCTGGCTGGGAGGCTGGGAGGCTGGCTGGGAGGCTGGGAGAATGGGAGTCTGGCTGGGACGCTGGGAGGCTGGGAGTCTTGGAGGCTGGGAGGCTGGCTGGGAGGCTGGGAGGCTGGGAGGCTGGGAGGCTGGGAGTCTGGGAGGCTGGGAGGCTGGCTTGGAGGCTGCCTGGGAGGCTGGCTGGCTGGCGGGCTGGCTGGCTGGCTGGCTGGCTGGGAGGCTGGCTGAGAGGATGGCTGGCTGGTTGGCTGGACCGGCTGGACCACCTGGAAGCGGCTGGAAGAGGCTGGAACCGGCTGGAACCGGTTTGAACTGGTTTAAACCGGCCGTAACTGGCTGTAACCGGTTTGAACCGGCTGGAACCGGCTGGAACCGGCTGGAACCGGTTTGAACCGGCTGGAACCGGCTGGAACCGGCTGGAACCGGTTTGAACCGGTTTAAACAGGTTTGAACCGGCTGGAACCGCCTGGAACCGGTTTGAACCGGTTTAAACAGGCTAGAACCGGCTGGAACCGGCTGAAACCGGTTTGAACCGGTTTAAACCGGTTTGAACCGGCTGGAACCGGCTGGAACCGGTTTGAACCGGCTGGAACCGGCTGTAACCGCCTGAAACCGGCTGGAACAGGCTAGAACCGGCTGGAACCGGCTGGAGCTAGCTTGAACCGGCTGGAACCGGTTTGAACCGGCTGTAACCGCCTGAAACCGTCTGGAACAGTCTAGAACGAGCTGGAACCGGTTTGAGCCGGCTGGAACCGGCTGGAACCGGTTTTTTCCGGCTGGAACTGGCTGGAACCGGCTGGAACCGGCTGGTACCGGCTCGAACCGGCTAGAATCGGCTGGAACCGGATGGAACCGGCTGGAACCGGCTGGAACAGGCTGGCTCGCTGGCTGGCACTGGCTGGGAGGCTGGGGGGCTGGGAGGCTGGGAGGCTGGGAGGCTGGGAGGCTGGGAGGTTGGCTGGGAGGCTGCCTGGGAGGCTGGCTGGCAGGCGGGCTTGCTGGCTGGCTGGCGGGCTTGCTGGCTGGCTGGCTGGCTGGGAGGCTGGGAGGCTGGGAGGCTGGCTGGGAGGCTGGGAGGCTGGGAGGCTGGGAAGCTGGCTGGGAGGCTGGGAGGCTGGCTGGGAGGCTGGGAGAATGGGAGGCTGGCTGGGAGGCTGGGAGGATAGGAGTCTTGGAGGCTGGGAGGCTGGCTGGGAGGCTGGGAGGCTGGGAGGCTGGGAGGCTGGGAGGCTGGGAGGCTGGGAGGCTGGCTGGGAGGCTGCCTGGGAGGCTGGCTGGCTGGCGGGCTGTCTGGCTGGCTGGCTGGCTGGGAGGCTGGCTGAGAGGATGGCTGGCTGGTTGGCTGGACCGGCTGGACAACATGGAAGCGGCTGGAAGCGGCTGGAACCGGCTGGAACCGGCTTGACCCGGCTGGAACTGGCTGGAACCGGCTGGAACCGGCTGGAACCGGCTGGAACCGGTTTGAACCGGTTTAAACCGGCTGGAACCGGCTGGAACCGGCTGGAACCGGTTTGAACCGATTTAAACCGGCTGGAACCGGCTGGAACCGGCTGGAACCGGTTTGAACCGGTTGAAACGGGCTGGAACCGGCTGGAACAGGTTTGAACCGGTTTAAACCGGCTGGAACCGGCTGGAACCGGTTTGAACCGGCTGGAACCGGCTGGAACCGGTTTGAACCGGTTTAAACCGGTTAGAACCAGCTGGAACCGGCTGGAACCGGTTTGAACCGGTTTAAACCAGCTGGAACCAGCTGGAACCGGTTTGAACTGGCGGAACCGGCTTGACCCGGCGGGAACCGGCTGGAACCGGCTGGAACCGGCTGGAACCGGTTTGAACCGGCTGGAACCTGATGGAACCGGTTTGAACCGGTTTAAACCGGTTTGAATCGGCTGGAACCGGCTGTAACCGGTTTGAACCGGTTTAAACCGGCTGGAACCGGCTGGAACCGGCTGGAATCGGCTGGAACCGGTTTGAACCGGTTTAAACCGGCTGGGACCGGCTGGAACCGGTTTGAACCGGCTGGAACCGGCTGGAACCGGTTTGAACCGGTTTAAACCGGTTTGAACCAGCTGGAACCGGCTGGAACCGGTTTGAACCGGTTTAAACCAGCTGGAACCAGCTCGAACCGGTTTGAACTGGCGGAACCGGCTTGACCCGGCGGGAACCGTCTGGAACCGGCTGGAACCGGCTGGAACCGGTTTGAACCTGCTGGGACCTGATGGAACCGGTTTGAACCGGTTTAAACCGGTTTGAATCGGCTGGAACCGGCTGGAACCGGTTTGAACCGGTTTAAACCGGCTGGAACCGGCTGGAACCGGCTGGAACCGGCTGGAACCGGTTTGAACCGGTTTAAACCGGCTGGAACCGGCTGGAACCGGTTTGAACCGGCTGGAACCGGCTGGAACCGGTATGAACCGGTTTAAACCGCTTTGAACCGGCTGGAACCGGCTGGAACCGGTTTGAAACGGTTTATACCGGCTGGAACCGGCTGGAAATGGTTTGAACCGGCTGGTACCGGCTGGAAACGATTTGAACCGGCTGGAACCGGCTGGAACAGGCTAGAAACGGCTGGATCCGGTTTGAACCGGCTGGAACCGGCTGGAAACGATTTGATCCGGCTGGAGCTAGCTTTAACCGTCTGGAACCGGCTGGAACCGGCTAGAACCGGCTGGAACCGGCTGGAACCAGTTTGAACCGGTTTAAACCGGCTGGAAACGGCTGGAACCGGCTGGAACCGGTTTGAACCGGTTTAAACCGGCTGTAACCGGCTGGAAGCGGTTTAAACCGGCTGGAACCGGTTTGAACCGGCTGGAACCGGCTGGAACCGGTTTGAACCCGTTTAAACCGGTTTGAACCGGCTGGAACCTGCTGGAACCGGCTGGAACTGGCTGGAACCGGTTTGATCCGGTTTAAACCGGCTGGAACCGGCTGGAACCGGCTTGAACCGTCTGGAACCGGCTGGAACAGGCTGGAACCGGTTTGAACCGGTTTAAACCGGTTCGAACCGGCTGGAACCGGCTGGAACCGGCTGGAACCGGTTTGAACCGGCTTAAACCGGTTTGAACCGGCTGGAACCGGCTGGAACCGGCTGGAACCGGCTGGAACCGGCTGGAACCGGCTAGAAACGGCTGGAACCGGCTAGAAACGGCTGGAACCGGCTGGAACCGGTTTGAACCGGTTTCAACTGGCTGGAACCGGCTGGAACCGGTTTGAACCAGTTTAAACCGGTTGGAACCGGCTGGAAACGGCTGAAACCAGTTTAAACCGGTTTAAACCGGCTGTAACCGGCTGGAAGCGGTTTGAACCGGCTGAAAGCGGTTTGAACCGGCTGGAACCGGCTGGAACCGGCTGGAACCAGTTTGAACCGGTTTAAACCGGTTTGAACCGGCTGGAACCGGCTGGAACCGGTTTGAACCGGCTGGAACCGGCTGGAACCGGCTGGAACCGTTTTGAACCGGTTTAAACAGGCTAGAACCGGCTGGAACCGGCTGGAGCTAGCTTGAACCGGCTGGAACCGGCTGGAATCGGCTGGAACCGGCTGGAACCGGTTTGAACCGGTTGAAACCGGTTTGAACCGGCTGGAACCGGCTGCAACCGGTTTGAACCGGCTGGAACAGGCTGTAACCGCCTGAAACCGGCTGGAACAGTCTAGAACCGGCTGGAACCGGCTGGAGCTAGCTTGAACCGGCTGGAACCGGCTGGAACCGGCTTGACCCGGCTGGAACCGGCTGGAACCGGTTTGAACCGGCTGGTACCGGCTGTAACCGCCTGAAACCGGCTGGAACATGCTAGAACCGGCTGGAACCGGTTTGAACCGGCTGGAACCTGTTTAAACCGGTTTGAACCGGCTGGAACCGGTTTGAACCAGTTTAAACCGGCTGGAACCGGCTGGAACCGGTTTGAACCGGCTGGTACCTGATGGAACCGGTTTGAACCGGTTTAAACCGGTTTGAACCGGCTGGAACCGGCTGGAACCGATTTGAACCGGCTGGAACCGGCTGGAACCGGTTTGAACCGGCTGGAACCTGATGGAACCGGTTTGAACCGGTTTAAACCGGTTTGAACCGGCTGGAACCGGCTGGAACCGGTTTGAACCGGTTTAAACCGGCTGGAACCAGCTGGAACCGGCTGGAACCGGCTGGAACCGGTTTGAACCGGTTTGAACCGGCTGGAACCGGCTGGAACCGGATGGAACCGGTTTGAACCGGCTGGAACCGCCTGAAACCGGCTGGAACAGGCTAGAACCGGCTGGAACCGCCTGGAGCTAGCTTGAACCGGCTGGAACCGGCAGGAACCGGCTGGAACCGGCTGGAACCGGTTTGAACCGGCTGGTACCGGCTATAACCGCCTGAAACCGGGTGGAAAAGGCTAGAACCGGCTGGAACCGGTTCGAACCGGTTTAAACCGGTTTGAACCGGCTGGAACCGGCTGGAACCGGTTTGACCGGTTTAAACCGGTTTGAACCGGCTGGAACCGGCTGGAACCGGCTGGAACCGGCTAGAAACGGCTGGAACCGGCTAGAAACGGCTGGAACCGGCTGGAACCGGTTTGAACCGGTTTCAACTGGCTGGAACCGGCTGGAACCGGTTTGAACCGGTTTAAACCGGTTGGAACCGGCTGGAAACGGCTGAAACCGGTTTAAACCGGTTTAAACCGGCTGTAACCGGCTGGAACCGGTTTGAACCGGCTGTAACCGCCTGAAACCGGCTGGAACAGTCTAGAACCGGCTGGAACCGGCTGGAGCTAGCTTGAACCGGCTGGAACCGGCTGGAACCGGCTTGACCCGGCTGGAACCGGCTGGAACCGGTTTGAACCGGCTGGTACTGGCTGTAACCGCCTGAAACCGGCTGGAACATTCTAGAACCGGCTGGAACCGGTTTGAACCGGCTGGAACCTGTTTAAACCGGTTTGAACCGGCTGGAACCGGTTTGAACCAGTTTAAACCGGCTGGAACCGGCTGGAACCGGTTTGAACCGGCTGGAACCTGATGGAACCGGTTTGAACCGGTTTAAACCGGTTTGAACCGGCTGGAACCGGCTGGAACCGGTTTCAACCGGCTGGAACCGGCTGGAACCGGTTTGAACCGGCTGGAACCTGATGGAACCGGTTTGAACCGGTTTAAACCGGCTGGAACCAGCTGGAACCGGCTGGAACCGGTTTGAACCGGTTTGAACCGGCTGGAACCGGCTGGAACCGGCTTGAACCGGTTTGAACCGGCTGGAACCGGCTGGAACCGCCTGAAACCGGCTGGAACAGGCTAGAACCGGCTGGAACCGCCTGGAGCTAGCTTGAACCGGCTGGAACCGGCAGGAACCGGCTGGAACCGGCTTGAACCGGTTTGAACCGGCTGGAACCGGCTGGAACCGCCTGAAACCGGCTGGAACAGGCTAGAACCGGCTGGAACCGCCTGGAGCTAGCTTGAACCGGCTGGAACCGCCTGGAACTGGCTGGAACCGGTTTAAACCGGTTTGAACCGGCTGGAACCGGCTGGAACCGGTTTGAACCGGCTGGAACCGGCTGGAACCGGCTGGAACCGGTTTGAACCGGCTGGTACCGGCTGTAACCGCCTGAAACCGGGTGGAACACGCTAGAACCGGCTGGAACCGGTTTGAACCTGCTGGAACCGGCTGGAACCGCCTGAAACCGGCGGGAACCGGCTGGAACCAGCTGGAACCGGTTTGAACCGGTTTAAACCGGCTGGAACCGGCTGGAACCGGTTTGAACCGGTTTAAACCGGCTGGAACCGGCTGGAACCGGTTTGAACCGGTTTAAACCGGCTGGAACCGGCTGGAACCGGTTTGCACCGGCTGGAACCGGCTGGAACCGGTTTGAACCGGTTTAAACCGGCTGGAACCGGCTGGAACCGGTTTGAACCGGTTTAAACCGGCTGGAACCGGCTGGAACCGGTTTGAAACGGTTTAAACCGGCTGGAACCGGCTGGAATCGGTTTGAACCGGCTGGAACCGGCTGGAACCAGCTGGAACCGGTTTGAACCGGTTTAAACCGGCTGGAACCGCCTGAAACCGGTGGGAACCGGCTGGAACCGGCTGGAACCGGTTTTTTCCGGCTGGAACTGGCTGGAACCGGCTGGAACCGGCTGGTACCGGCTCGAACCGGCTAGAATCGGCTGGAACCGAATGGAACCGGCTGGAACCGGCTGGAACAGGCTGGCTCGCTGGCTGGCACTGGCTGGGAGGCTGGGAGCCTTCGAGGCTCGGAGTCTGGGAGGCTGGGAGGCTGGGAGGCTGGGAGGCTTGCTGGGAGGCTGCCTGGGAGGCTGGCTGGCTGTCGGGCTGGCTGGCTGGCTGGCGTGCTGGCTGGCTGGCTGGATGGCTGGGAGGCTGTGAGACTGGGAGGCTGGCTGGGAGGCTGGGAGGCTGGCTGGGAGGCTGGGAGAATGGGAGGCTGGCTGGGAGGCTGGGAGGCTGGGAGTCTTGGAGGCTGGGAGGCTGGCTGGGAGGCTGGGAGGCTGGGAGGCTGGGAGGCTGGGAGGCTGGGAGGCTGCCTGGGAGGCTGCCTGGGAGGCTGGCTGGCTGGCGGGCTGGCTGGCCTGCTTGCTGGCTGGGAGACTGGCTGAGAGGATGGCTGGCTGTTTGGCTGGACCGGCTGGACCACCTGGAAGCGGCTGGAAGCGGCTGGAACCGGCTGGAACAGGCTGGCTCGCTGGCTGGCACTGGCTGGGAGGCTGGGAGGCTGGGAGGCTGGGAGGCTGGGAGGCTTGGAGGCTGGCTGGGAGGCTGCCTGGGAGGCTGGCTGTCTGGCGGGCTGGCTGGCCTGCTGGCTGGCTGGGAGACTGGCTGAGAGGATGGCTGGCTGTTTGGCTGGACCGGCTGGACCACCTGGAAGCGGCTGGAAGCGGCTGGAACCGGCTGGAACCGGCTTGACCCGGCTGGAACCGGCTGGAACCGGTTTGAACCTTCTGGAACCGGCTGGAACAGGCTGGCTCGCTGGCTGGCACTGGCTGGGAGGCTGGGAGGCTGGGAGGCTGGGAGGCTGGGAGGCTGGCTGGGAGGCTGGGAGGCTGGCTGGGAGGCTGGGAGAATGGGAGGCTGGCTGGGAGGCTGGGAGGCTGGGAGTCTTGGAGGCTGGGAGGCTGGCTGGGAGGCTGGGAGGCTGGGAGGCTGGGAGCCTGGGAGGCTGGGAGGCTGGCTGAGAGGCTGCCTGGGAGGCTGGCTGGCTGGCGGGCTGGCTGGCTGGCTGGCTGGCTGGGAGGCTGGCTGAGAGGATGGCTGGCTGGTTGGCTGGACCGGCTGGACCACCTGGAAGTGGCTGGAAGCGGCTGGAACCGGCTGGAACCGGCTTGACAGGCTGGAACCGGCTGGAACCGGCTGGAACCGGCTTGAACCGGTTTAAACCGGCTGGAACCGGCTGGAACCGGCTGGAACCGGTTTGAACCGGTTTAAACCGGCTGAAACCGGCTGGAACCGGCTGGAACCGGCTGGAACAGGTTTGAACCGGTTTGAACCGGCTGGAACCGGTTTGCACCGGCTGGAACCGGCTGGAACCGGTTTGAACCGGTTTAAACCGGTTTGAACCGGCTGGAACCGGCTGTAACTGGTTTGAACCGGTTTAAACCGGCTGGAACCGGTTTGAACCGGTTTGAACCGGCTGGAACCGGCTGGAACCTGTTTGAACCGGTTTAAACAGGCTAGAACCGGCTGGAACCGGCTGGAGCTAGCTTGAACCGGCTGGAACCGGCTGGAACCGGCTTGATCCGGCTGGCACCGGCTGGAACCGGTTTGAACCGGCTGGTACCGGCTGTAACCGCCTGAAACCGGCTGGAACAGGCTAGAACCGGCTGGAACCGGTTTGAACCGGCTGGAACCGTCTGGAACCGCCTGAAACCGGCGGGAACCGGCTGGAACCGGCTGGAACCGGTTTTTTCCGGCTGGAACTGGCTGGAACCGGCTGGAACGGGCTGGTATCGGCTCGAACCGGCTAGAATCGGCTGGAACCGGATGGAACCGGCTGGAACCGGCTGGAACAGGCTGGCTCGCTGGCTGGCACTGGCTGGGAGGCTGGGAGGCTGGGAGGCTGGGAGGCTGGGAGGCTGGGAGGCTGGCTGGGAGGCTGGGAGGCTGGCTGGGAGGCTGGGAGAATGGGAGGCTGGCTGGGAGGCTGGGAGGCTGGGAGTCTTGGAGGCTGGGAGGCTGGCTGCGAGGCTGGGAGGCTGGGAGGCTGGGAGCCTGGGAGGCTGGGAGGCTGGCTGGGAGGCTGGGAGGCTGGGAGGCTGGCTGGGAGGCTGGGAGGCTGGCTGGGAGGCTGGGAGAATGGGAGGCTGACTGGGAGGCTGGGAGGCTGGGAGTCTTGGAGGCTGGGAGGCTGGCTGGGAGGCTGGGAGGCTGGCTGGGAGGCTGCCTGGGAGGCTGGCTGGCTGGCGGGCTGGCTGGCTGGCTGGCGGGCTGGCTGGCTGGCTGGCTGGCTGGGAGGCTGGGAGGCTGGGAGGCTGGCTGGGAGGCTGGCTAGGAGGCTGGGAGAATGGGAGGCTGGCTGAGAGGCTGGGAGGCTGTGAGTCTTGGAGGCTGGGAGGCTGGCTGGGAGGCTGGGAGGCTGGGAGGCTGGGAGGCTGGGAGGCTGGCTGGGAGGCTGGGAGGCTGGCTGGGAGGCTGGGAGAATGGGAGTCTGGCTGGGACGCTGGGAGGCTGGGAGTCTTGGAGGCTGGGAGGCTGGCTGGGAGGCTGGGAGGCTGGGAGGCTGGGAGGCTGGGAGTCTGGGAGGCTGGGAGGCTGGCTGGGAGGCTGCCTGGGAGGCTGGCTGGCTGGCGGGCTGGCTGGCTGGCTGGCTGGCTGGGAGGCTGGCTGAGAGGATGGCTGGCTGGTTGGCTGGACCGGCTGGACCACCTGGAAGCGGCTGGAAGCGGCTGGAAGCGGCTGGAACCGGCTTGACCCGGCTGGAACCAGCTGGAACCGGCTGGAACCGGTTTGAACCGGTTTAAACCGGCTGGAACCGGCTGGAACCGGTTTGAACCGGTTTAAACCGGCTGGAACCGGCTGGAACCGGTTTGAACCGGCTGGAACCGGCTGGAACCGGTTTGAACCGGTTTAAACCGGCTGGAACCGGCTGGAACCGGTTTGAATCAGTTTAAACCGGCTGGAACCGGCCGGAACCGGTTTGAAACGGTTTAAACCGGCTGGAACCGGCTGGAATCGGTTTGAACCGGCTGGAACCGGCTGGAACCGGCTGGAACCGGTTTGAACCGGTTTAAACCGGCTGGAACCGCCTGAAACCGGTGGGAACCGGCTGGAACCGGCTGGAACCGGTTTTTTCCGGCTGGAACTGGCTGGAACCGGCTGGAACCGGCTGGTACCGGCTCGAACCGGCTAGAATCGGCTGGAACCGAATGGAACCGGCTGGATCCGGCTGGAACAGGCTGGCTCGCTGGCTGGCACTGGCTGGGAGGCTGGGAGCCTGGGAGGCTCGGAGTCTGGGAGGCTGGGAGGCTGGGAGGCTGGGAGGCTTGCTGGGAGGCTGCCTGGGAGGCTGGCTGGCTGTCGGGCTGGCTGGCTGGCTGGCGGGCTGGCTGGCTGGCTGGATGGCTGGGAGGCTGTGAGACTGGGAGGCTGGCTGGGAGGCTGGGAGGCTGGCTGGGAGGCTGGGAGAATGGGAGGCTGGCTGGGAGGCTGGGAGGCTGGGAGTCTTGGAGGCTGGGAGGCTGGCTGGGAGGCTGGGAGGCTGGGAGGCTGGGAGGCTGGGAGGCTGGGAGGCTGGCTGGGAGGCTGCCTGGGAGGCTGGCTGGCTGGCGGGCTGGCTGGCCTGCTTGCTGGCTGGGAGACTGGCTGAGAGGATGGCTGGCTGTTTGGCTGGACCGGCTGGACCACCTGGAAGCGGCTGGAAGCGGCTGGAACCCGCTGGAACAGGCTGGCTCGCTGGCTGGCACTGGCTGGGAGGCTGGGAGGCTGGGAGGCTGGGAGGCTGGGAGGCTGGGAGGCTTGGAGGCTGGCTGGGAGGCTGCCTGGGAGGCTGGCTGTCTGGCGGGCTGGCTGGCCTGCTGGCTGGCTGGGAGACTGGCTGAGAGGATGGCTGGCTGTTTGGCTGGACCGGCTGGACCACCTGGAAGCGGCTGGAAGCGGCTGGAACCGGCTGGAACCGGCTTGACCCGGCTGGAACCAGCTGGAACCGGTTTGAACCTTCTGGAACCGGCTGGAACAGGCTGGCTCGCTGGCTGGCACTGGCTGGGAGGCTGGGAGGCTGGGAGGCTGGGAGGCTGGGAGGCTGGCTGGGAGGCTGGGAGGCTGGCTGGGAGGCTGGGAGAATGGGAGGCTGGCTGGGAGGCTGGGAGGCTGGGAGTCTTGGAGGCTGGGAGGCTGGCTGGGAGGCTGGGAGGCTGGGAGGCTGGGAGCCTGGGAGGCTGGGAGGCTGGCTGAGAGGCTGCCTGGGAGGCTGGCTGGCTGGCGGGCTGGCTGGCTGGCTGGCTGGCTGGGAGGCTGGCTGAGAGGATGGCTGGCTGGTTGGCTGGACCGGCTGGACCACCTGGAAGTGGCTGGAAGCGGCTGGAACCGGCTGGAACCGGCTTGACAGGCTGGAACCGGCTGGAACCGGCTGGAACCGGCTTGAACCGGTTTAAACCGGCTGGAACCGGCTGGAACCGGCTGGAACCGGTTTGAACCGGTTTAAACCGGCTGAAACCGGCTGGAACCGGCTGGAACCGGCTGGAACCGGTTTGAACCGGTTTAAACCGGCTGGAACCGGCTGGAACCGGTTTGCACCGGCTGGAACCGGCTGGAACCGGTTTGAACCGGTTTAAACCGGTTTGAACAGGCTGGAACCGGCTGGAACTGGTTTGAACCGGTTTAAACCGGCTGGAACCGGTTTGAACCGGTTTGAACCGGCTGGAACCGGCTGGAACCTGTTTGAACCGGTTTAAACAGGCTAGAACCGGCTGGAACCGGCTGGAGCTAGCTTGAACCGGCTGGTACCGGCTGGAACCGGCTAGAACCGGCTGGAACCTGCTGGAACCGGTTTGAACCGGTTTAAACCGGTTTGAACCGGCTGGAACCGGCTGGAACCGGTTTGAACCGGCTGGAACCGGCTGTAACCGCCTGAAACCGGCTGGAACAGGCTAGAACCAGCTGGAACCGGCTGGAGCTAGCTTGAACCGGCTGGAACCGGCTGGAACCGGCTTGATCCGGCTGGCACCGGCTGGAACCGGTTTGAACCGGCTGGTACCGGCTGTAACCGCCTGAAACCGGCTGGAACAGGCTAGAACCGGCTGGAACCGGTTTGAACCGGCTGGAACCGGCTGGAACCGCCTGAAACCGGCGGGAACCGGCTGGAACCGGCTGGAACCGGTTTTTTCCGGCTGGAACTGGCTGGAACCGGCTGGAACCGGCTGGTACCGGCTCGAACCGGCTAGAATCGGCTGGAACCGAATGGAACCGGCTGGAACCGATTGGAACAGGCTGGCTCGCTGGCTGGCACTGGCTGGGAGGCTGGGAGGCTGGGAGGCTGGGAGGCTGGGAGGCTGGGAGGCTGGGAAGCTGGCTGGGAGGCTGGGAGGCTGGGAGGCTGGGAGGCTGGTAGGCTGGGAGGCTGGCTGGGAGGCTGGGAGGCTGGCTGTGAGGCTGGGAGAATGGGAGCCTGGCTGGGAGGCTGGGAGGCTGGGAGTCTTGGAGGCTGGGAGGCTGGCTGGGAGGCTGGGAGGCTGGGAGGCTGGGAGGCTGGGAGGCTGGGAGGCTGGCTGGGAGGCTGCCTGGGAGGCTGGCTGGCTGGCGGGCTGGCTGGCCTGCTGGCTGGCTGGGAGACTGGCTGAGAGGATGGCTGGCTGGTTGGCTGGACCGGCTGGACCACCTGGAAGCGGCTGGAAGCAGCTGGAACCGGCTGGAACCGGCTTGACCCGGCTGGAACCGGCTGGAACTGGTTTGAACCGGCTGGAACCGGCTGGAACCGGCTGGAACCGGTTTGAACCGGATTAAACCGGCTGGAACCGGCTGGAACCGGCTGGAACCGGTTTGAACCGGTTAAAACCGGCTGGAACCGGTTTGAACAGTTTTAAACCGGCTGGAACCGGCTGGAACCGGTTTGAACCGGCTGGAACCGGCTAGAACCGGTTTGAACCGGTTTAAACCGGCTGGAACCGGCTGGAACCGGCTGGAATCGGCTGGAACCGGTTTGAACCGGTTTCAACCGGCTGGAACCGGTTTGAACCGGCTGGAACCGGCTGGAACAGGTTTGAATCGGTTTAAACCGGTTTGAACCGGCTGGAACCGGCTAGAACCGGTTTGAACCGGTTTAAACCGGCTGGAACCGGCTGGAACCGGCTGGAACCGGCTGGAACCGGTTTGAACCGGTTTAAACCAGCTGGAACCGGCTGGCACCGGTTTGAACCGGCTGTAACCGCCTGAAACCGGCTGGAACAGGCTAGAACCGGCTGGAACCGGCTGGAGCTAGCTTGAACCGGCTGGAATCGGCTAGAACCGGCTTGACCCGGCTGGAACCGGCTGGAACCGGTTTGAACCGCCTGGTACCGGCTGTAACTGCCTGAAACCGCCTGGAACAGGCTAGAACCGGCTGGAACCGGTTTGAACCGGCTGGAACCGGCTGGAACCGCCTGAAACCGGCGGGAACCGGCTGGAACCGGCTGGAACCGGTTTTTTCCGGCTGGAACTTGCTGGAACCGGCTGGAACGGGCTGGTATCGGCTGGAACCGGCTAGAATCGGCTGGAACTGGATGGAACCGGCTGGAACCGGCTGGAACAGGCTGGCTCGCTGGCTGGCACTGGCTGGGAGGCTGGGAGGCTGGGAGGCTGGGACGCTGGGAGGCTGGGAGGCTGGCTGGGAGGCTGGGAGGCTGGCTGGGAGGCTGGGAGAATGGGAGGCTGGCTGGGAGGCTGGGAGGCTGGGAGTCTTGGAGGCTGGGAGGCTGGATGCGAGGCTGGGAGGCTGGGAGGCTGGGAGCCTGGGAGGCTGGGAGGCTGGCTGGGAGGCTGGGAGGCTGGGAGGCTGGGAGGCTGGGAGGCTGGCTGGGAGGCTGGGAGGCTGGCTGGGAGGCTGGGAGAATGGGAGGCTGGCTGGGAGGCTGGGAGGCTGGGAGACTTGGAGGCTGGGAGGCTGGCTGGGAGGCTGGGAGGCTGGGAGGCTGGAAGCCTGGGAGGCTGGGAGGCTGGCTGGGAGGCTGCCTGGGAGGCTGGCTGGCTGGCGGGCTGGCTGGCTGGCTGGCGGGCTGGCTGGCTAGCTGGCTGGCTGGGAGGCTGGGAGGCTGGGAGGCTGGCTGGGAGGCTGGCTAGGAGGCTGGGAGAATGGGAGGCTGGCTGAGAGGCTGGGAGGCTGTGAGTCTTGGAGGCTGGGAGGCTGGCTGGGAGGCTGGGAGGCTGGGAGGCTGGGAGGCTGGGAGGCTGGGAGGCTGGCTGGGAGGCTGGGAGGCTGGCTGGGAGGCTGGGAGAATGGGAGTCTGGCTGGGACGCTGGGAGGCTGGGAGTCTTGGAGGCTGGGAGGCTGGCTGGGAGGCTGGGAGGCTGGGAGGCTGGGAGGCTGGGAGTCTGGGAGGCTGGGAGGCTGGCTGGGAGGCTGCCTGGGAGGCTGGCTGGCTGGAGGGCTGGCTGGCTGGCTGGCTGGCTGGGAGGCTGGCTGAGAGGATGGCTGGCTGGTTGGCTGGACCGGCTGGACCACCTGGAAGCGGCTGGAAGCGGCTGGAACCGGCTGGAACCGGCTTGACCCGGCTGGAACTGGCTGGAACCGGCTGGAACCGGCTGGAACCGGCTGGAACCGGTTTGAACCGGTTTAAACCGGCTGGAACCGGCTGGAACCGGCTGGAACCGGTTTGAACCGATTTAAACCGGCTGGAACCGGCTGGAACCGGCTGGAACCGGTTTGAACCGGTTTAAACGGGCTGGAACCGGCTGGAACAGGTTTGAACCGGTTTAAACCGGCTGGAACCAGCTGGAACCGGTTTGAACCGGCTGGAACCGGTTTGAAACGGCTGGAACCGGCTGGAACCGGCTGGAACCGGTTTGAACCGGTGTAAACCGGTTTGAACCGGATGGAACCGGCTGGAACGGGCTGGAACCGGTTTGAACCGGTTTAAACCGGCTGGAACCGGTTTGAACCGGCTGGAACCAGCTGGAACCGGCTGGAACCGGTTTGAACCGGTTTAAACAGGCTAGAACCGGCTGGAACCGGCTGGAGCTAGCTTGAACCGGCTGGAACCGGCTGGAAGCGGCTTGACCCGGCTGGAACCGGCTGGAACCGGTTTGAACCGGCTGGTACCGGCTGTAACCGCCTGAAACCGGCTGGAACAGGCTAGAACCGGCTGGAACCGGTTTGAACCGGTTTAAACCGGCTGGAACCGGCTGGAACCGGTTTGAACCGGCTGGAACCGGCTGGAACCGGGTGGAACCGGTTTGAACCGGTTTAAATGGGCTGGAACCGGCTGGAATAGGTTTGAACCGGCTGGAACCGGCTGGAACCGGTTTGAACCGGTTTAAACCGGCTGGAACCGGCTGGAACCGGTTTGAACCGGTTTAAATCGGTTTGAACCGGCTGGAACCGGCTGGAACGGGCTGGAACCGGTTTGAACCGGTTTAAACCGGCTGGAACCGGCTGGAACCGGTTTGAACCGGTTTAAACCGGCTGGAACCGGCTGGAACCGGTTTGAACCGGCTGGAACCGGCTGGAACCGGCTGGAACCGGTTTGAACCGGTTTAAACAGGTTAGAACCGGCTGGAACCGGCTGGAGCTAGCTTGAACCGGCTTGAACCGGCTGGAACAGGCTAGAACCGGCTGGAACCGGCTGGAGCTAGCTTGAACCGGCTGGAACCGGCTTGACCCGGCTGGAACCGGCTGGAACCGGCTTGAACCGGCTGGTACCGGCTGTAACCGCCTGAAACCGGCTGGAACAGGCTAGGACCGGCTGGAACCGGCTGGAACCGGCTGGAACCGGTTTGAACCGGTTTAAACCGGTTTGAACCGGCTGGAACTGGCTGGAACCGGCTGGAACCGGCTGGTACCGGCTCGAACCGCCTAGAATCGGCTGGAACCGGATGGAACCGGCTGGAACTGGCTGGAACAGGCTGGCTCGCTGGCTGGCACTGGCTGGGATGCTGGGAGGCTGGGAGGCTGGGAGGCTGGGAGGCTGGGAGGCTGGGAGGCTGGCTGGGAGGCTGCCTGGGAGGCTGGCTGAGAGGATGGATGCTGGTTGGCTGGACCGGCTGGACACCTGGAAGCGGCTGGAAGCGGCTGGAAGCGGCTGGAAGCGGCTTGACCCGGTAGGAACAGTCTGGCACCGGTTTGAACCGGCTGGAACCGGCTGGAACCGGTTTGAACCGGCTGGAACCGGCTGGAACCGGTTTGAACCGGCTGGAACCGGCTGGAACCGGCTGGAACCGGTTTGAACCGGTTTAAACCGGTTTGAACCGGCTGGAACCGGTTTGAATCGGTTTAAACCGCCTGGAACCGGCTGGAACCGGCTGGAACCGGCTGGAACCGGTTTGAACCGGTTTAAACCGGTTTGAACCGGCTGGAACCGGGTGGAACCGGATTGAACCGTCTGGAACCGGCTGGAACCGGTTTGAACCGGCTGGAACCGGCTGTAACCGCCTGAAACCGGCTGGAACAGGCTAGAACCGGCTGGAACCGGCTGGAGCTAGCTTGAACCGGCTGGAATCGGCTAGAACCGGCTTGACCCGGCTGGAACCGGCTGGAACCGGTTTGAACCGCCTGGTACCGGCTGTAACCGCCTGAAACCGCCTGGAACAGGCTAGAACCGGCTGGAACCGGTTTGAACCGGCTGGAACCGGCTGGAACCGCCTGAAACCGGCGGGAACCGGCTGGAACCGGCTGGAACCGGTTTTTTCCGGCTGGAACTTGCTGGAACCGGCTGGAACGGGCTGGTATCGGCTGGAACCGGCTAGAATCGGCTGGAACTGGATGGAACCGGCTGGAACCGGCTGGAACAGGCTGGCTCGCTGGCTGGCACTGGCTGGGAGGCTGGGAGGCTGGGAGGCTGGGACGCTGGGAGGCTGGGAGGCTGGCTGGGAGGCTGGGAGGCTGGCTGGGAGGCTGGGAGAATGGGAGGCTGGCTGGGAGGCTGGGAGGCTGGGAGTCTTGGAGGCTGGGAGGCTGGATGCGAGGCTGGGAGGCTGGGAGCCTGGGAGCCTGGGAGGCTGGGAGGCTGGCTGGGAGGCTGGGAGGCTGGGAGGCTGGGAGGCTGGGAGGCTGGCTGGGAGGCTGGGAGGCTGGCTGGGAGGCTGGGAGAATGGGAGGCTGGCTGGGAGGCTGGGAGGCTGGGAGTCTTGGAGGCTGGGAGGCTGGCTGGGAGGCTGGGAGGCTGGGAGGCTGGAAGCCTGGGAGGCTGGGAGGCTGGCTGGGAGGCTGCCTGGGAGGCTGGCTGGCTGGCGGGCTGGCTGGCTGGCTGGCGGGCTGGCTGGCTAGCTGGCTGGCTGGGAGGCTGGGAGGCTGGGAGGCTGGCTGGGAGGCTGGCTAGGAGGCTGGGAGAATGGGAGGCTGGCTGAGAGGCTGGGAGGCTGTGAGTCTTGGAGGCTGGGAGGCTGGCTGGGAGGCTGGGAGGCTGGGAGGCTGGGAGGCTGGGAGGCTGGGAGGCTGGCTGGGAGGCTGGGAGGCTGGCTGGGAGGCTGGGAGAATGGGAGTCTGGCTGGGACGCTGGGAGGCTGGGAGTCTTGGAGGCTGGGAGGCTGGCTGGGAGGCTGGGAGGCTGGGAGGCTGGGAGGCTGGGAGTCTGGGAGGCTGGGAGGCTGGCTGGGAGGCTGCCTGGGAGGCTGGCTGGGAGGCTGGGAGGCTGGGAGGCTGGGAGGCTGGGAGGCTGGCTGGGAGGCTGCCTGGGAGGCTGGCTGGCTGGCGGGCTGTCTGGCTGGCTGGCTGGCTGGGAGGCTGGCTGAGAGGATGGCTGGCTGGTTGGCTGGACCGGCTGGACAACATGGAAGCGGCTGGAAGCGGCTGGAACCGGCTGGAACCGGCTTGACCCGGCTGGAACTGGCTGGAACCGGCTGGAACCGGCTGGAACCGGCTGGAACCGGTTTGAACCGGTTTAAACCGGCAGGAACCGGCTGGAACCGGCTGGAACCGGTTTGAACCGATTTAAACCGGCTGGAACCGGCTGGAACCGGCTGGAACCGGTTTGAACCGGTTGAAACGGGCTGGAACCGGCTGGAACAGGTTTGAACCGGTTTAAACCGGCTGGAACCAGCTGGAACCGGCTGGAACCGGCTGGAACCGGTTTGAACCGGTGTAAACCGGTTTGAACCGGATGGAACCGGCTGGAACGGGCTGGAACCGGTTTGAACCGGTTTAAACCGGCTGGAACCGGTTGGAACCGGTTTGAACCGGCTGGAACCAGCTGGAACCGGCTGGAACCGGTTTGAACCGGTTTAAACAGGCTAGAACCGGCTGGAACCGGCTGGAGCTAGCTTGAACCGGCTGGAACCGGCTGGAACCGGCTTGACCCGGCTGGATCCGGCTGGAACCGGTTTGAACCGGCTGGTACCGGCTGTAACCGCCTGAAACCGGCTGGAACAGGCTAGAACCGGCTGGAACCGGTTTGAACCGGTTTAAACCGGCTGGAACCGGCTGGAACCGGTTTGAACCGGCTGGAACCGGCTGGAACCGGTTTGAACCGGTTTAAATGGGCTGGAACCGGCTGGAACAGGTTTGAACCGGCTGGAACCGGCTGGAACCGGTTTGAACCGGTTTAAACCAGCTGGAACCGGCTGGAACCGGTTTGAACCGGTTTAAACCGGCTGGAACCAGCTGGAACCGGTTTGAACCGGCTGGAACCGGCTGGAACCGGCTGGAACCGGTTTGAACCGGTTTAAATCGGTTTGAACCGGCTGGAACCGGCTGGAACGGGCTGGAACCGGTTTGAACCGGTTTAAACCGGCTGGAACCGGCTGGAACCGGTTTGAACCGGTTTAAACCGGCTGGAACCGGCTGGAACCGGTTTGAACCGGCTGGAACCGGCTGGAACCGGCTGGAACCGGTTTGAACCGGTTTAAACAGGCTAGAACCGGCTGGAACCGGCTGGAGCTAGCTTGAACCGGCTTGAACCGGCTGGAACAGGCTAGAACCGGCTGGAACCGGCTGGAGCTAGCTTGAACCGGCTGGAACCGGCTTGACCCGGCTGGAACCGGCTGGAACCGGCTTGAACCGGCTGGTACCGGCTGTAACAACCTGAAACCGGCTGGAACAGGCTAGGACCGGCTGGAACCGGCTGGAACCGGCTGGAACCGGTTTGAACCGGTTTAAACCGGTTTGAACCGGCTGGAACTGGCTGGAACCGGCTGGAACCGGCTGGTACCGGCTCGAACCGCCTAGAATCGGCTGGAACCGGATGGAACCGGCTGGAACTGGCTGGAACAGGCTGGCTCGCTGGCTGGCACTGGCTGGGATGCTGGGAGGCTGGGAGGCTGGGAGGCTGGGAGGCTGGGAGGCTGGGAGGCTGGCTGGGAGGCTGCCTGGGAGGCTGGCTGAGAGGATGGATGCTGGTTGGCTGGACCGGCTGGACACCAGGAAGCGGCTGGAAGCGGCTGGAAGCGGCTGGAAGCGGCTTGACCCTGTAGGAACAGTCTGGCACCGGTTTGAACCAGCTGGAACCGGCTGGAACCGGTTTGAACCGGCTGGAACCGGCTGGAACCGGCTGGAACCGGTTTGAACCGGCTGGAACCGGCTGGAATCGGTTTGAACCGGTTTAAACCGGTTTGAACCGGCTGGAACCGGCTGGAACCGGTTTGAATCGGTTTAAACCGCCTGGAACCGGCTGGAACCGGCTGGAACCGGCTGGAACCGGTTTGAACCGGTTTAAACCGGTTTGAACCGGCTGGAACCGGGTGGAACCGGATTGAACCGTCTGGAACCGGCTGGAACCGGTTTGAACCGGCTGGAACCGGCTGGAACCGCCTGAAACGGGCTGGAACAGGCTAGAACCGGCTGGAACCGGCTGGAGCTAGCTTGAACCGGCTGGAATCGGCTAGAACCGGCTTGACCCGGCTGGAACCGGCTGGAACCGGTTTGAACCGCCTGGTACCGGCTGTAACCGCCTGAAACCGCCTGGAACAGGCTAGAACCGGCTGGAACCGGTTTGAACCGGCTGGAACCGGCTGGAACCGCCTGAAACCGGCGGGAACCGGCTGGAACCGGCTGGAACCGGTTTTTTCCGGCTGGAACTTGCTGGAACCGGCTGGAACGGGCTGGTATCGGCTGGAACCGGCTAGAATCGGCTGGAACTGGATGGAACCGGCTGGAACCGGCTGGAACAGGCTGGCTCGCTGGCTGGCACTGGCTGGGAGGCTGGGAGGCTGGGAGGCTGGGACGCTGGGAGGCTGGGAGGCTGGCTGGGAGGCTGGGAGGCTGGCTGGGAGGCTGGGAGAATGGGAGGCTGGCTGGGAGGCTGGGAGGCTGGGAGTCTTGGAGGCTGGGAGGCTGGATGCGAGGCTGGGAGGCTGGGAGGCTGGGAGCCTGGGAGGCTGGGAGGCTGGCTGGGAGGCTGGGAGGCTGGGAGGCTGGGAGGCTGGGAGGCTGGCTGGGAGGCTGGGAGGCTGGCTGGGAGGCTGGGAGAATGGGAGGCTGGCTGGGAGGCTGGGAGGCTGGGAGTCTTGGAGGCTGGGAGGCTGGCTGGGAGGCTGGGAGGCTGGGAGGCTGGAAGCCTGGGAGGCTGGGAGGCTGGCTGGGAGGCTGCCTGGGAGGCTGGCTGGCTGGCGGGCTGGCTGGCTGGCTGGCGGGCTGGCTGGCTAGCTGGCTGGCTGGGAGGCTGGGAGGCTGGGAGGCTGGCTGGGAGGCTGGCTAGGAGGCTGGGAGAATGGGAGGCTGGCTGAGAGGCTGGGAGGCTGTGAGTCTTGGAGGCTGGGAGGCTGGCTGGGAGGCTGGGAGGCTGGGAGGCTGGGAGGCTGGGAGGCTGGGAGGCTGGCTGGGAGGCTGGGAGGCTGGCTGGGAGGCTGGGAGAATGGGAGTCTGGCTGGGACGCTGGGAGGCTGGGAGTCTTGGAGGCTGGGAGGCTGGCTGGGAGGCTGGGAGGCTGGGAGGCTGGGAGGCTGGGAGTCTGGGAGGCTGGGAGGCTGGCTGGGAGGCTGCCTGGGAGGCTGGCTGGCTGGAGGGCTGGCTGGCTGGCTGGCTGGCTGGGAGGCTGGCTGAGAGGATGGCTGGCTGGTTGGCTGGACCGGCTGGACCACCTGGAAGCGGCTGGAAGCGGCTGGAACCGGCTGGAACCGGCTTGACCCGGCTGGAACTGGCTGGAACCGGCTGGAACCGGCTGGAACCGGCTGGAACCGGTTTGAACCGGTTTAAACCGGCTGGAACCGGCTGGAACCGGCTGGAACCGGTTTGAACCGATTTAAACCGGCTGGAACCGGCTGGAACCGTCTGGAACCGGTTTGAACCGGTTTAAACGGGCTGGAACCGGCTGGAACAGGTTTGAACCGGTTTAAACCGGCTGGAACCAGCTGGAACCGGTTTGAACCGGCTGGAACCGGTTTGAAACGGCTGGAACCGGCTGGAACCGGCTGGAACCGGTTTGAACCGGTGTAAACCGGTTTGAACCGGATGGAACCGGCTGGAACGGGCTGGAACCGGTTTGAACCGGTTTAAACCGGCTGGAACCGGTTGGAACCGGTTTGAACCGGCTGGAACCAGCTGGAACCGGCTGGAACCGGTTTGAACCGGTTTAAACAGGCTAGAACCGGCTGGAACCGGCTGGAGCTAGCTTGAACCGGCTGGAACCGGCTGGAAGCGGCTTGACCCGGCTGGAACCGGCTGGAACCGGTTTGAACCGGCTGGTACCGGCTGTAACCGCCTGAAACCGGCTGGAACAGGCTAGAACCGGCTGGAACCGGTTTGAACCGGTTTAAACCGGCTGGAACCGGCTGGAACCGGTTTGAACCGGCTGGAACCGGCTGGAACCGGCTGGAACCGGTTTGAACCGGTTTAAATGGGCTGGAACCGGCTGGAACAGGTTTGAACCGGCTGGAACCGGCTGGAACCGGTTTGAACCGGTTTAAACCAGCTGGAACCGGCTGGAACCGGTTTGAACCGGTTTAAACCGGCTGGAACCAGCTGGAACCGGTTTGAACCGGCTGGAACCGGCTGGAACCGGCTGGAACCGGTTTGAACCGGTTTAAATCGGTTTGAACCGGCTGGAACCGGCTGGAACGGGCTGGAACCGGTTTGAACCGGTTTAAACCGGCTGGAACCGGCTGGAACCGGTTTGAACCGGTTTAAACCGGCTGGAACCGGCTGGAACCGGTTTGAACCGGCTGGAACCGGCTGGAACCGGCTGGAACCGGTTTGAACCGGTTTAAACAGGTTAGAACCGGCTGGAACCGGCTGGAGCTAGCTTGAACCGGCTTGAACCGGCTGGAACAGGCTAGAACCGGCTGGAACCGGCTGGAGCTAGCTTGAACCGGCTGGAACCGGCTTGACCCGGCTGGAACCGGCTGGAACCGGCTTGAACCGGCTGGTACCGGCTGTAACCGCCTGAAACCGGCTGGAACAGGCTAGGACCGGCTGGAACCGGCTGGAACCGGCTGGAACCGGTTTGAACCGGTTTAAACCGGTTTGAACCGGCTGGAACTGGCTGGAACCGGCTGGAACCGGCTGGTACCGGCTCGAACCGCCTAGAATCGGCTGGAACCGGATGGAACCGGCTGGAACTGGCTGGAACAGGCTGGCTCGCTGGCTGGCACTGGCTGGGATGCTGGGAGGCTGGGAGGCTGGGAGGCTGGGAGGCTGGGAGGCTGGGAGGCTGGCTGGGAGGCTGCCTGGGAGGCTGGCTGAGAGGATGGATGCTGGTTGGCTGGACCGGCTGGACACCTGGAAGCGGCTGGAAGCGGCTGGAAGCGGCTGGAAGCGGCTTGACCCGGTAGGAACAGTCTGGCACCGGTTTGAACCGGCTGGAACCGGCTGGAACCGGTTTGAACCGGCTGGAACCGGCTGGAACCGGCTGGAACCGGTTTGAACCGGTTTAAACCGGTTTGAACCGGCTGGAACCGGTTTGAATCGGTTTAAACCGCCTGGAACCGGCTGGAACCGGCTGGAACCGGCTGGAACCGGTTTGAACCGGTTTAAACCGGTTTGAACCGGCTGGAACCGGGTGGAACCGGATTGAACCGTCTGGAACCGGCTGGAACCGGTTTGAACCGGCTGGAAACGGCTGTAACCGCCTGAAACCGGCTGGAACAGGCTAGAACCGGCTGGAACCGGCTGGAGCTAGCTTGAACCGGCTGGAATCGGCTAGAACCGGCTTGACCCGGCTGGAACCGGCTGGAACCGGTTTGAACCGCCTGGTACCGGCTGTAACCGCCTGAAACCGCCTGGAACAGGCTAGAACCGGCTGGAACCGGTTTGAACCGGCTGGAACCGGCTGGAACCGCCTGAAACCGGCGGGAACCGGCTGGAACCGGCTGGAACCGGTTTTTTCCGGCTGGAACTTGCTGGAACCGGCTGGAACGGGCTGGTATCGGCTGGAACCGGCTAGAATCGGCTGGAACTGGATGGAACCGGCTGGAACCGGCTGGAACAGGCTGGCTCGCTGGCTGGCACTGGCTGGGAGGCTGGGAGGCTGGGAGGCTGGGACGCTGGGAGGCTGGGAGGCTGGCTGGGAGGCTGGGAGGCTGGCTGGGAGGCTGGGAGAATGGGAGGCTGGCTGGGAGGCTGGGAGGCTGGGAGTCTTGGAGGCTGGGAGGCTGGATGCGAGGCTGGGAGGCTGGGAGGCTGGGAGCCTGGGAGGCTGGGAGGCTGGCTGGGAGGCTGGGAGGCTGGGAGGCTGGGAGGCTGGGAGGCTGGCTGGGAGGCTGGGAGGCTGGCTGGGAGGCTGGGAGAATGGGAGGCTGGCTGGGAGGCTGGGAGGCTGGGAGTCTTGGAGGCTGGGAGGCTGGCTGGGAGGCTGGGAGGCTGGGAGGCTGGAAGCCTGGGAGGCTGGGAGGCTGGCTGGGAGGCTGCCTGGGAGGCTGGCTGGCTGGCGGGCTGGCTGGCTGGCTGGCGGGCTGGCTGGCTAGCTGGCTGGCTGGGAGGCTGGGAGGCTGGGAGGCTGGCTGGGAGGCTGGCTAGGAGGCTGGGAGAATGGGAGGCTGGCTGAGAGGCTGGGAGGCTGTGAGTCTTGGAGGCTGGGAGGCTGGCTGGGAGGCTGGGAGGCTGGGAGGCTGGGAGGCTGGGAGGCTGGGAGGCTGGCTGGGAGGCTGGGAGGCTGGCTGGGAGGCTGGGAGAATGGGAGTCTGGCTGGGACGCTGGGAGGCTGGGAGTCTTGGAGGCTGGGAGGCTGGCTGGGAGGCTGGGAGGCTGGGAGGCTGGGAGGCTGGGAGTCTGGGAGGCTGGGAGGCTGGCTGGGAGGCTGCCTGGGAGGCTGGCTGGCTGGAGGGCTGGCTGGCTGGCTGGCTGGCTGGGAGGCTGGCTGAGAGGATGGCTGGCTGGTTGGCTGGACCGGCTGGACCACCTGGAAGCGGCTGGAAGCGGCTGGAACCGGCTGGAACCGGCTTGACCCGGCTGGAACTGGCTGGAACCGGCTGGAACCGGCTGGAACCGGCTGGAACCGGTTTGAACCGGTTTAAACCGGCTGGAACCGGCTGGAACCGGCTGGAACCGGTTTGAACCGATTTAAACCGGCTGGAACCGGCTGGAACCGTCTGGAACCGGTTTGAACCGGTTTAAACGGGCTGGAACCGGCTGGAACAGGTTTGAACCGGTTTAAACCGGCTGGAACCAGCTGGAACCGGTTTGAACCGGCTGGAACCGGTTTGAAACGGCTGGAACCGGCTGGAACCGGCTGGAACCGGTTTGAACCGGTGTAAACCGGTTTGAACCGGATGGAACCGGCTGGAACGGGCTGGAACCGGTTTGAACCGGTTTAAACCGGCTGGAACCGGTTGGAACCGGTTTGAACCGGCTGGAACCGCCTGAAACCGGCTGGAACAGGCTAGAACCGGCTGGAACCGGCTGGAGCTAGCTTGAACCGGCTGGAATCGGCTAGAACCGGCTTGACCCGGCTGGAACCGGCTGGAACCGGTTTGAACCGCCTGGTACCGGCTGTAACCGCCTGAAACCGCCTGGAACAGGCTAGAACCGGCTGGAACCGGTTTGAACCGGCTGGAACCGGCTGGAACCGCCTGAAACCGGCGGGAACCGGCTGGAACCGGCTGGAACCGGTTTTTTCCGGCTGGAACTTGCTGGAACCGGCTGGAACGGGCTGGTATCGGCTGGAACCGGCTAGAATCGGCTGGAACTGGATGGAACCGGCTGGAACCGGCTGGAACAGGCTGGCTCGCTGGCTGGCACTGGCTGGGAGGCTGGGAGGCTGGGAGGCTGGGACGCTGGGAGGCTGGGAGGCTGGCTGGGAGGCTGGGAGGCTGGCTGGGAGGCTGGGAGAATGGGAGGCTGGCTGGGAGGCTGGGAGGCTGGGAGTCTTGGAGGCTGGGAGGCTGGATGCGAGGCTGGGAGGCTGGGAGGCTGGGAGCCTGGGAGGCTGGGAGGCTGGCTGGGAGGCTGGGAGGCTGGGAGGCTGGGAGGCTGGGAGGCTGGCTGGGAGGCTGGGAGGCTGGCTGGGAGGCTGGGAGAATGGGAGGCTGGCTGGGAGGCTGGGAGGCTGGGAGTCTTGGAGGCTGGGAGGCTGGCTGGGAGGCTGGGAGGCTGGGAGGCTGGAAGCCTGGGAGGCTGGGAGGCTGGCTGGGAGGCTGCCTGGGAGGCTGGCTGGCTGGCGGGCTGGCTGGCTGGCTGGCGGGCTGGCTGGCTAGCTGGCTGGCTGGGAGGCTGGGAGGCTGGGAGGCTGGCTGGGAGGCTGGCTAGGAGGCTGGGAGAATGGGAGGCTGGCTGAGAGGCTGGGAGGCTGTGAGTCTTGGAGGCTGGGAGGCTGGCTGGGAGGCTGGGAGGCTGGGAGGCTGGGAGGCTGGGAGGCTGGGAGGCTGGCTGGGAGGCTGGGAGGCTGGCTGGGAGGCTGGGAGAATGGGAGTCTGGCTGGGACGCTGGGAGGCTGGGAGTCTTGGAGGCTGGGAGGCTGGCTGGGAGGCTGGGAGGCTGGGAGGCTGGGAGGCTGGGAGTCTGGGAGGCTGGGAGGCTGGCTGGGAGGCTGCCTGGGAGGCTGGCTGGCTGGAGGGCTGGCTGGCTGGCTGGCTGGCTGGGAGGCTGGCTGAGAGGATGGCTGGCTGGTTGGCTGGACCGGCTGGACCACCTGGAAGCGGCTGGAAGCGGCTGGAACCGGCTGGAACCGGCTTGACCCGGCTGGAACTGGCTGGAACCGGCTGGAACCGGCTGGAACCGGCTGGAACCGGTTTGAACCGGTTTAAACCGGCTGGAACCGGCTGGAACCGGCTGGAACCGGTTTGAACCGATTTAAACCGGCTGGAACCGGCTGGAACCGTCTGGAACCGGTTTGAACCGGTTTAAACGGGCTGGAACCGGCTGGAACAGGTTTGAACCGGTTTAAACCGGCTGGAACCAGCTGGAACCGGTTTGAACCGGCTGGAACCGGTTTGAAACGGCTGGAACCGGCTGGAACCGGCTGGAACCGGTTTGAACCGGTGTAAACCGGTTTGAACCGGATGGAACCGGCTGGAACGGGCTGGAACCGGTTTGAACCGGTTTAAACCGGCTGGAACCGGTTGGAACCGGTTTGAACCGGCTGGAACCAGCTGGAACCGGCTGGAACCGGTTTGAACCGGTTTAAACAGGCTAGAACCGGCTGGAACCGGCTGGAGCTAGCTTGAACCGGCTGGAACCGGCTGGAAGCGGCTTGACCCGGCTGGAACCGGCTGGAACCGGTTTGAACCGGCTGGTACCGGCTGTAACCGCCTGAAACCGGCTGGAACAGGCTAGAACCGGCTGGAACCGGTTTGAACCGGTTTAAACCGGCTGGAACCGGCTGGAACCGGTTTGAACCGGCTGGAACCGGCTGGAACCGGCTGGAACCGGTTTGAACCGGTTTAAATGGGCTGGAACCGGCTGGAACAGGTTTGAACCGGCTGGAACCGGCTGGAACCGGTTTGAACCGGTTTAAACCAGCTGGAACCGGCTGGAACCAGTTTGAACCGGTTTAAACCGGCTGGAACCAGCTGGAACCGGTTTGAACCGGCTGGAACCGGCTGGAACCGGCTGGAACCGGTTTGAACCGGTTTAAATCGGTTTGAACCGGCTGGAACCGGCTGGAACGGGCTGGAACCGGTTTGAACCGGTTTAAACCGGCTGGAACCGGCTGGAACCGGTTTGAACCGGTTTAAACCGGCTGGAACCGGCTGGAACCGGTTTGAACCGGCTGGAACCGGCTGGAACCGGCTGGAACCGGTTTGAACCGGTTTAAACAGGTTAGAACCGGCTGGAACCGGCTGGAGCTAGCTTGAACCGGCTTGAACCGGCTGGAACAGGCTAGAACCGGCTGGAACCGGCTGGAGCTAGCTTGAACCGGCTGGAACCGGCTTGACCCGGCTGGAACCGGCTGGAACCGGCTTGAACCGGCTGGTACCGGCTGTAACCGCCTGAAACCGGCTGGAACAGGCTAGGACCGGCTGGAACCGGCTGGAACCGGCTGGAACCGGTTTGAACCGGTTTAAACCGGTTTGAACCGGCTGGAACTGGCTGGAACCGGCTGGAACCGGCTGGTACCGGCTCGAACCGCCTAGAATCGGCTGGAACCGGATGGAACCGGCTGGAACTGGCTGGAACAGGCTGGCTCGCTGGCTGGCACTGGCTGGGATGCTGGGAGGCTGGGAGGCTGGGAGGCTGGGAGGCTGGGAGGCTGGGAGGCTGGCTGGGAGGCTGCCTGGGAGGCTGGCTGAGAGGATGGATGCTGGTTGGCTGGACCGGCTGGACACCTGGAAGCGGCTGGAAGCGGCTGGAAGCGGCTGGAAGCGGCTTGACCCGGTAGGAACAGTCTGGCACCGGTTTGAACCGGCTGAAACCGGCTGGAACCGGTTTGAACCGGCTGGAACCGGCTGGAACCGGTTTGAACCGGCTGGAACCGGCTGGAACCGGCTGGAACCGGTTTGAACCGGTTTAAACCGGTTTGAACCGGCTGGAACCGGTTTGAATCGGTTTAAACCGCCTGGAACCGGCTGGAACCGGCTGGAACCGGCTGGAACCGGTTTGAACCGGTTTAAACCGGTTTGAACCGGCTGGAACCGGGTGGAACCGGATTGAACCGTCTGGAACCGGCTGGAACCGGTTTGAACCGGCTGGAAACGGCTGTAACCGCCTGAAACCGGCTGGAACAGGCTAGAACCGGCTGGAACCGGCTGGAGCTAGCTTGAACCGGCTGGAATCGGCTAGAACCGGCTTGACCCGGCTGGAACCGGCTGGAACCGGTTTGAACCGCCTGGTACCGGCTGTAACCGCCTGAAACCGCCTGGAACAGGCTAGAACCGGCTGGAACCGGTTTGAACCGGCTGGAACCGGCTGGAACCGCCTGAAACCGGCGGGAACCGGCTGGAACCGGCTGGAACCGGTTTTTTCCGGCTGGAACTTGCTGGAACCGGCTGGAACGGGCTGGTATCGGCTGGAACCGGCTAGAATCGGCTGGAACTGGATGGAACCGGCTGGAACCGGCTGGAACAGGCTGGCTCGCTGGCTGGCACTGGCTGGGAGGCTGGGAGGCTGGGAGGCTGGGACGCTGGGAGGCTGGGAGGCTGGCTGGGAGGCTGGGAGGCTGGCTGGGAGGCTGGGAGAATGGGAGGCTGGCTGGGAGGCTGGGAGGCTGGGAGTCTTGGAGGCTGGGAGGCTGGATGCGAGGCTGGGAGGCTGGGAGGCTGGGAGCCTGGGAGGCTGGGAGGCTGGCTGGGAGGCTGGGAGGCTGGGAGGCTGGGAGGCTGGGAGGCTGGCTGGGAGGCTGGGAGGCTGGCTGGGAGGCTGGGAGAATGGGAGGCTGGCTGGGAGGCTGGGAGGCTGGGAGTCTTGGAGGCTGGGAGGCTGGCTGGGAGGCTGGGAGGCTGGGAGGCTGGAAGCCTGGGAGGCTGGGAGGCTGGCTGGGAGGCTGCCTGGGAGGCTGGCTGGCTGGCGGGCTGGCTGGCTGGCTGGCGGGCTGGCTGGCTAGCTGGCTGGCTGGGAGGCTGGGAGGCTGGGAGGCTGGCTGGGAGGCTGGCTAGGAGGCTGGGAGAATGGGAGGCTGGCTGAGAGGCTGGGAGGCTGTGAGTCTTGGAGGCTGGGAGGCTGGCTGGGAGGCTGGGAGGCTGGGAGGCTTGGAGGCTGGGAGGCTGGGAGGCTGGCTGGGAGGCTGGGAGGCTGGCTGGGAGGCTGGGAGAATGGGAGTCTGGCTGGGACGCTGGGAGGCTGGGAGTCTTGGAGGCTGGGAGGCTGGCTGGGAGGCTGGGAGGCTGGGAGGCTGGGAGGCTGGGAGTCTGGGAGGCTGGGAGGCTGGCTGGGAGGCTGCCTGGGAGGCTGGCTGGCTGGAGGGCTGGCTGGCTGGCTGGCTGGCTGGGAGGCTGGCTGAGAGGATGGCTGGCTGGTTGGCTGGACCGGCTGGACCACCTGGAAGCGGCTGGAAGCGGCTGGAACCGGCTGGAACCGGCTTGACCCGGCTGGAACTGGCTGGAACCGGCTGGAACCGGCTGGAACCGGCTGGAACCGGTTTGAACCGGTTTAAACCGGCTGGAACCGGCTGGAACCGGCTGGAACCGGTTTGAACCGATTTAAACCGGCTGGAACCGGCTGGAACCGGCTGGAACCGGTTTGAACCGGTTTAAACGGGCTGGAACCGGCTGGAACAGGTTTGAACCGGTTTAAACCGGCTGGAACCAGCTGGAACCGGTTTGAACCGGCTGGAACCGGTTTGAAACGGCTGGAACCGGCTGGAACCGGCTGGAACCGGTTTGAACCGGTGTAAACCGGTTTGAACCGGATGGAACCGGCTGGAACGGGCTGGAACCGGTTTGAACCGGTTTAAACCGGCTGGAACCGGTTGGAACCGGTTTGAACCGGCTGGAACCGCCTGAAACCGGCTGGAACAGGCTAGAACCGGCTGGAACCGGCTGGAGCTAGCTTGAACCGGCTGGAATCGGCTAGAACCGGCTTGACCCGGCTGGAACCGGCTGGAACCGGTTTGAACCGCCTGGTACCGGCTGTAACCGCCTGAAACCGCCTGGAACAGGCTAGAACCGGCTGGAACCGGTTTGAACCGGCTGGAACCGGCTGGAACCGCCTGAAACCGGCGGGAACCGGCTGGAACCGGCTGGAACCGGTTTTTTCCGGCTGGAACTTGCTGGAACCGGCTGGAACGGGCTGGTATCGGCTGGAACCGGCTAGAATCGGCTGGAACTGGATGGAACCGGCTGGAACCGGCTGGAACAGGCTGGCTCGCTGGCTGGCACTGGCTGGGAGGCTGGGAGGCTGGGAGGCTGGGACGCTGGGAGGCTGGGAGGCTGGCTGGGAGGCTGGGAGGCTGGCTGGGAGGCTGGGAGAATGGGAGGCTGGCTGGGAGGCTGGGAGGCTGGGAGTCTTGGAGGCTGGGAGGCTGGATGCGAGGCTGGGAGGCTGGGAGGCTGGGAGCCTGGGAGGCTGGGAGGCTGGCTGGGAGGCTGGGAGGCTGGGAGGCTGGGAGGCTGGGAGGCTGGCTGGGAGGCTGGGAGGCTGGCTGGGAGGCTGGGAGAATGGGAGGCTGGCTGGGAGGCTGGGAGGCTGGGAGTCTTGGAGGCTGGGAGGCTGGCTGGGAGGCTGGGAGGCTGGGAGGCTGGAAGCCTGGGAGGCTGGGAGGCTGGCTGGGAGGCTGCCTGGGAGGCTGGCTGGCTGGCGGGCTGGCTGGCTGGCTGGCGGGCTGGCTGGCTAGCTGGCTGGCTGGGAGGCTGGGAGGCTGGGAGGCTGGCTGGGAGGCTGGCTAGGAGGCTGGGAGAATGGGAGGCTGGCTGAGAGGCTGGGAGGCTGTGAGTCTTGGAGGCTGGGAGGCTGGCTGGGAGGCTGGGAGGCTGGGAGGCTGGGAGGCTGGGAGGCTGGGAGGCTGGCTGGGAGGCTGGGAGGCTGGCTGGGAGGCTGGGAGAATGGGAGTCTGGCTGGGACGCTGGGAGGCTGGGAGTCTTGGAGGCTGGGAGGCTGGCTGGGAGGCTGGGAGGCTGGGAGGCTGGGAGGCTGGGAGTCTGGGAGGCTGGGAGGCTGGCTGGGAGGCTGCCTGGGAGGCTGGCTGGCTGGAGGGCTGGCTGGCTGGCTGGCTGGCTGGGAGGCTGGCTGAGAGGATGGCTGGCTGGTTGGCTGGACCGGCTGGACCACCTGGAAGCGGCTGGAAGCGGCTGGAACCGGCTGGAACCGGCTTGACCCGGCTGGAACTGGCTGGAACCGGCTGGAACCGGCTGGAACCGGCTGGAACCGGTTTGAACCGGTTTAAACCGGCTGGAACCGGCTGGAACCGGCTGGAACCGGTTTGAACCGATTTAAACCGGCTGGAACCGGCTGGAACCGTCTGGAACCGGTTTGAACCGGTTTAAACGGGCTGGAACCGGCTGGAACAGGTTTGAACCGGTTTAAACCGGCTGGAACCAGCTGGAACCGGTTTGAACCGGCTGGAACCGGTTTGAAACGGCTGGAACCGGCTGGAACCGGCTGGAACCAGTTTGAACCGGTGTAAACCGGTTTGAACCGGATGGAACCGGCTGGAACGGGCTGGAACCGGTTTGAACCGGTTTAAACCGGCTGGAACCGGTTGGAACCGGTTTGAACCGGCTGGAACCAGCTGGAACCGGCTGGAACCGGTTTGAACCGGTTTAAACAGGCTAGAACCGGCTGGAACCGGCTGGAGCTAGCTTGAACCGGCTGGAACCGGCTGGAAGCGGCTTGACCCGGCTGGAACCGGCTGGAACCGGTTTGAACCGGCTGGTACCGGCTGTAACCGCCTGAAACCGGCTGGAACAGGCTAGAACCGGCTGGAACCGGTTTGAACCGGTTTAAACCGGCTGGAACCGGCTGGAACCGGTTTGAACCGGCTGGAACCGGCTGGAACCGGCTGGAACCGGTTTGAACCGGTTTAAATGGGCTGGAACCGGCTGGAACAGGTTTGAACCGGCTGGAACCGGCTGGAACCGGTTTGAACCGGTTTAAACCAGCTGGAACCGGCTGGAACCGGTTTGAACCGGTTTAAACCGGCTGGAACCAGCTGGAACCGGTTTGAACCGGCTGGAACCGGCTGGAACCGGCTGGAACCGGTTTGAACCGGTTTAAATCGGTTTGAACCGGCTGGAACCGGCTGGAACGGGCTGGAACCGGTTTGAACCGGTTTAAACCGGCTGGAACCGGCTGGAACCGGTTTGAACCGGTTTAAACCGGCTGGAACCGGCTGGAACCGGTTTGAACCGGCTGGAACCGGCTGGAACCGGCTGGAACCGGTTTGAACCGGTTTAAACAGGTTAGAACCGGCTGGAACCGGCTGGAGCTAGCTTGAACCGGCTTGAACCGGCTGGAACAGGCTAGAACCGGCTGGAACCGGCTGGAGCTAGCTTGAACCGGCTGGAACCGGCTTGACCCGGCTGGAACCGGCTGGAACCGGCTTGAACCGGCTGGTACCGGCTGTAACCGCCTGAAACCGGCTGGAACAGGCTAGGACCGGCTGGAACCGGCTGGAACCGGCTGGAACCGGTTTGAACCGGTTTAAACCGGTTTGAACCGGCTGGAACTGGCTGGAACCGGCTGGAACCGGCTGGTACCGGCTCGAACCGCCTAGAATCGGCTGGAACCGGATGGAACCGGCTGGAACTGGCTGGAACAGGCTGGCTCGCTGGCTGGCACTGGCTGGGATGCTGGGAGGCTGGGAGGCTGGGAGGCTGGGAGGCTGGGAGGCTGGGAGGCTGGCTGGGAGGCTGCCTGGGAGGCTGGCTGAGAGGATGGATGCTGGTTGGCTGGACCGGCTGGACATCTGGAAGCGGCTGGAAGCGGCTGGAAGCGGCTGGAAGCGGCTTGACCCGGTAGGAACAGTCTGGCACCGGTTTGAACCGGCTGGAACCGGCTGGAACCGGTTTGAACCGGCTGGAACCGGCTGGAACCGGTTTGAACCGGCTGGAACCGGCTGGAACCGGCTGGAACCGGTTTGAACCGGTTTAAACCGGTTTGAACCGGCTGGAACCGGTTTGAATCGGTTTAAACCGCCTGGAACCGGCTGGAACCGGCTGGAACCGGCTGGAACCGGTTTGAACCGGTTTAAACCGGTTTGAACCGGCTGGAACCGGGTGGAACCGGATTGAACCGTCTGGAACCGGCTGGAACCGGTTTGAACCGGCTGGAAACGGCTGTAACCGCCTGAAACCGGCTGGAACAGGCTAGAACCGGCTGGAACCGGCTGGAGCTAGCTTGAACCGGCTGGAATCGGCTAGAACCGGCTTGACCCGGCTGGAACCGGCTGGAACCGGTTTGAACCGCCTGGTACCGGCTGTAACCGCCTGAAACCGCCTGGAACAGGCTAGAACCGGCTGGAACCGGTTTGAACCGGCTGGAACCGGCTGGAACCGCCTGAAACCGGCGGGAACCGGCTGGAACCGGCTGGAACCGGTTTTTTCCGGCTGGAACTTGCTGGAACCGGCTGGAACGGGCTGGTATCGGCTGGAACCGGCTAGAATCGGCTGGAACTGGATGGAACCGGCTGGAACCGGCTGGAACAGGCTGGCTCGCTGGCTGGCACTGGCTGGGAGGCTGGGAGGCTGGGAGGCTGGGACGCTGGGAGGCTGGGAGGCTGGCTGGGAGGCTGGGAGGCTGGCTGGGAGGCTGGGAGAATGGGAGGCTGGCTGGGAGGCTGGGAGGCTGGGAGTCTTGGAGGCTGGGAGGCTGGATGCGAGGCTGGGAGGCTGGGAGGCTGGGAGCCTGGGAGGCTGGGAGGCTGGCTGGGAGGCTGGGAGGCTGGGAGGCTGGGAGGCTGGGAGGCTGGCTGGGAGGCTGGGAGGCTGGCTGGGAGGCTGGGAGAATGGGAGGCTGGCTGGGAGGCTGGGAGTCTTGGAGGCTGGGAGGCTGGCTGGGAGGCTGGGAGGCTGGGAGGCTGGAAGCCTGGGAGGCTGGGAGGCTGGCTGGGAGGCTGCCTGGGAGGCTGGCTGGCTGGCGGGCTGGCTGGCTGGCTGGCGGGCTGGCTGGCTAGCTGGCTGGCTGGGAGGCTGGGAGGCTGGGAGGCTGGCTGGGAGGCTGGCTAGGAGGCTGGGAGAATGGGAGGCTGGCTGAGAGGCTGGGAGGCTGTGAGTCTTGGAGGCTGGGAGGCTGGCTGGGAGGCTGGGAGGCTGGGAGGCTGGGAGGCTGGGAGGCTGGGAGGCTGGCTGGGAGGCTGGGAGGCTGGCTGGGAGGCTGGGAGAATGGGAGTCTGGCTGGGACGCTGGGAGGCTGGGAGTCTTGGAGGCTGGGAGGCTGGCTGGGAGGCTGGGAGGCTGGGAGGCTGGGAGGCTGGGAGTCTGGGAGGCTGGGAGGCTGGGTGGGAGGCTGCCTGGGAGGCTGGCTGGCTGGAGGGCTGGCTGGCTGGCTGGCTGGCTGGGAGGCTGGCTGAGAGGATGGCTGGCTGGTTGGCTGGACCGGCTGGACCACCTGGAAGCGGCTGGAACCGGCTGGAACCGGCTGGAAATGGCTTGACCCGGCTGGAACTGGCTGGAACCGGCTGGAACCGGCTGGAACCGGCTGGAACCGGTTTGAACCGGTTTAAACCGGCTGGAACCGGCTGGAACCGGCTGGAACCGGTTTGAACCGATTTAAACCGGCTGGAACCGGCTGGAACCGGCTGGAACCGGTTTGAACCGGTTTAAACGGGCTGGAACCGGCTGGAACAGGTTTGAACCGGTTTAAACCGGCTGGAACCAGCTGGAACCGGTTTGAACCGGCTGGAACCGGTTTGAAACGGCTGGAACCGGCTGGAACCGGCTGGAACCGGTTTGAACCGGAGTAAACCGGTTTGAACCGGATGGAACCGGCTGGAACGGGCTGGAACCGGTTTGAACCGGTTTAAACCGGCTGGAACCGGTTGGAACCGGTTTGAACCGGCTGGAACCAGCTGGAACCGGCTGGAACCGGTTTGAACCGGTTTAAACAGGCTAGAACCGGCTGGAACCGGCTGGAGCTAGCTTGAACCGGCTGGAACCGGCTGGAACCGGCTTGACCCGGCTGGAACCGGCTGGAACCGGTTTGAACCGGCTGGTACCGGCTGTAACCGCCTGAAACCGGCTGGAACAGGCTAGAACCGGCTGGAACCGGTTTGAACCGGTTTAAACCGGCTGGAACCGGCTGGAACCGGTTTGAACCGGCTGGAACCGGCTGGAACCGGCTGGAACCGGTTTGAACCGGTTTAAATGGGCTGGAACCGGCTGGAACAGGTTTGAACCGGCTGGAACCGGCTGGAACCGGTTTGAACCGGTTTAAACCAGCTGGAACCGGCTGGAACCGGTTTGAACCGGTTTAAACCGGCTGGAACCAGCTGGAACCGGTTTGAACCGGCTGGAACCGGCTGGAACCGGCTGGAACCGGTTTGAACCGGTTTAAATCGGTTTGAACCGGCTGGAACCGGCTGGAACGGGCTGGAACCGGTTTGAACCGGTTTAAACCGGCTGGAACCGGCTGGAACCGGTTTGAACCGGTTTAAACCGGCTGGAACCAGCTGGAACCGGTTTGAACCGGCTGGAACCGGCTGGAACCGGCTGGAACCGGTTTGAACCGGTTTAAACAGGTTAGAACCGGCTGGAACCGGCTGGAGCTAGCTTGAACCGGCTTGAACCGGCTGGAACAGGCTAGAACCGGCTGGAACCGGCTGGAGCTAGCTTGAACCGGCTGGAACCGGCTTGACCCGGCTGGAACCGGCTGGAACCGTCTTGAACCGGCTGGTACCGGCTGTAACCGCCTGAAACCGGCTGGAAGAGGCTAGGACCGGCTGGAACCGGCTGGAACCGGCTGGAACCGGTTTGAACCGGTTTAAACCGGTTTGAACCGGCTGGAACTGGCTGGAACCGGCTGGAACCGGCTGGTACCGGCTCGAACCGCCTAGAATCGGCTGGAACCGGATGGAACCGGCTGGAACTGGCTGGAACAGGCTGGCTCGCTGGCTGGCACTGGCTGGGATGCTGGGAGGCTGGGAGGCTGGGAGGCTGGGAGGCTGGGAGGCTGGGAGGCTGGCTGGGAGGCTGCCTGGGAGGCTGGCTGAGAGGATGGATGCTGGTTGGCTGGACCGGCTGGACACCTGGAAGCGGCTGGAAGCGGCTGGAAGCGGCTGGAAGCGGCTTGACCCGGTAGGAACAGTCTGGCACCGGTTTGAACCGGCTGGAACCGGCTGGAACCGGTTTGAACCGGCTGGAACCGGCTGGAACCGGTTTGAACCGGCTGGAACCGGCTGGAACCGGCTGGAACCGGTTTGAACCGGTTTAAACCGGTTTGAACCGGCTGGAACCGGCTGGAACCGGTTTGAATC